>NW_027111275.1:528690-529747 GCF_000696795.3 Halyomorpha halys | reverse complement strand
CTCGATAACCTATCTTCAGATCATAGTCCACTAATCCTAACTATCTCCATATCCCCAATTCCTCTACTACCACTACCCCCATTCATAAGGGGCCCAGTAAACTAGAATTCCTTCCGCCGAATCTTAACAGACCAAATCAATCTTAAAGTTTCCCTAAAAACCCCTGAAAACCTAGATGACGCAGTCCATTCCTTCACAAAACTTATCCAACAAGCTGTCTGGTCTGCCTCCTCACCCTATAATGTCCCCAGTAAACGCAAGACAAATCCTCTACCACAACATCTCAAAGACCTCATTCAAACCAAGCGCCAGTACAGAACATTATGGCAACGCACAAGACATCCTTCTGATGGTCGCACATATAACCATTACTGTAAACTCGTTACGAGAGAATTGTCCAACCATCGATCCGAGTCCTTCAATTCCCACCTCTCTTCCCTTTCTACTCATGACAATTCCCTCTGGAACATGACCAAAAGAATCCTAAAATCCAAACATATTTCCCACACCCTTCGACGATAGCACATGGGCAGCATCCGACAAAGATAAAGCCGAAGAACTAGCCATTCACCTTTCTCATACATTCACTCTTCATCCTGAACTTCAAACTGATCCAACCCAAACAATTGAAGAATACCTATCGTCACCAATCCCACTCTCCTTACCTCCTAGAGCAGTCACCCCTTCTGAGGTCAAATATCAACTGAGGAGGCTAACTCCTCGTAAATCTCCAGGGTATGATCTTCTGACTCCTCAAATCCTTCGCCAACTTCCTCCCAAAGCTATAATATTTCTAACATATCTCTATAATTGTATCCTAAGAACAACCCATTTCCCTATCCTTTGGAAACATTCCATTATAATTCTCTTTCCAAAACCAGGAAAACCTCCTAATAATCCTGCTTCCTATAGACCAATCAGCCTACTTTCAATCCTCTCAAAACTTTTTGAAAAAATCCTCCTTAAACGTATCCTATCCATCGTTGAATTTTGAACAGAGTTTTCCAGCACATCAATTTGGATTCCGCCCTAGACACTCCACAGTTCAACAAGGCCT
>NW_027111275.1:401737-527307 GCF_000696795.3 Halyomorpha halys | reverse complement strand
GTAATATCTATCAATAAATAAATCTATCAATTAAGAAATTAACTAGCTCACCCCCATGTTATCTATTCAGTTCTCCAATGGCAAAGCTTCCGTTAAAAGGTTACACCGTACTATTACTAGTTTTTTTAATGCTTAAAAAGAAAGATTTTATACTGAAAATATACTCTTATTATTTTTTTTCTATTGGTTGACCTACTGACCTTAACATTGAATATCCTTAGCCCTCTTAACCAACTTCCTTTGCCTCTATTGATCTTGAGCGATGGCTTTCCTGGTTACTACACGGTGTTCAGCTGCGTCTTTCTTGGTCCTATCCACACATCTGAGTTTAAGCTTCCCTCTTAGTCTGGTTCCTACTGGGACGTTCATAGTAAGGTAGAGAGGGCTTGTTTGGGGACTTCTTGCTGCATATCCTACCCATTATTTCTGATTTTTTATCATGCGTGATCGATTGATGCGTATCTGATATTAATTCCTCACACGTATTCTTTTTCCAAATTCCAGGACACACTATCAACCTGAACTTTACGTTCAAATCCAATTCATTTTCTCAATGATGTCAATCAGAGATTGTTTCTCAACCGTAAACACTACGGGCATTATGATGTATGATAGTAGTGTATACCCTTAGTTTCAGCTTTCGAGTGATTTTCTTTGATCTTAAGATATGGGCTAATGAAAAGAAGGCTTTATTTGCACTGAATATCCTTTGGTCTATTCCACCAAGCTGTTCGATGATGAAGGTTAATGCGCTTCTGAGGTATTTAAAGCTATTAACTTTTATGAATGTTTGATTGCTCTTTTTTCTAGGTGTATTCTTCTAGGTGTATATTATTGCTTACAATCATATACTTTATACTTCAGTACATTACATATTATTATAAATACTAAACAATCTACTACCAGTATAGATTAAATATAAATTTATACTTATAGTTTATATACGTGTAATATTAGACTAAACGGTTTTAGATGAGGTGAGAACTGGTAAGTTCAGGAAGCTTTACAACCCCAGTAACCTCGTAACGGGAACCGAAGATGCTGCCAATAATTTTGGCCGTGGAGCCTACACCGTGGGGCGAAGGATGCTGGACCACGTTTTGGACCCTTTGAGGAAGATGGCGGAGTCTTGTGAGAAGCTGCAAGGGTTCATGTTATACCATTCCTTCGGCGGCGGAACCGGTTCTGGATTCAATGCACTTCTCAATGAAAATCTCTCTTGCGAGTATCCCAAGAAAAGCAAACTGGGAATCGCAATCTTCCCTTCTCCGACGGTTTGTGTCCTTTTTCTTTGTATTGTTTTGCTTTTCTGTTCGCATAGCTTTTGCTTTATTATTATCCTTAAATATTATTATTTCTTCACCAAAATAGTCCAGTCAAATTACTGAAAACAAACCTCTAGAAAATGAATGAATGAAAAACATATCCTATAATTTTCTTTCTAATAATTTATCACATAATATGATTGATTTTCGAATTTCGGTACAGGATCTACTACCATGTATTTTGATCAAAAAATATTTTTTTAAATTCTCCTAGATGTCTCTTATAGCCTTTTTACAGTTTCAGAAAAATGTATCAATTTATCACTACACTAATATTTACCCAGGAAATGAATGTGAATATAAATACTTTAATAGACCAAGTCTATGACCTATCACGAGAAAAAGTACAAATTGAGAGACGTATAGACTTTTCAATTAGCTGATTATGCTAAAATAGTATTGTCCCAGGCATTGAGTATTATGAAATTACCTTTAAGTGGCCTTTGGAGGAAATAAAAAAAAAAATTAAGGGAATAAATAAGAGAGGTTCTAACATGATTTCAGAGTGCTCCGTACCATACTCACAGGTTTTCATTTCAAAAGTTTAGTCATTTTTCCGTGAAGAAGAATATGTTTCACGCCGTTTTCCGATTTATGTAAAAATGACATCTATCCTGTATCTCATAATAGACTAAATAAGGGAAGCTCCAGCTGCAGCAGTTCCAAAACTTGTTCTCGGTTTTTCAGCCCATTTATGAGAACTTGACTGCTCTGTAATTGAAAAACGAGTACACGTTTCTCAATAAAACTTCACATTTTTTAAAAGTCTTTATCAATACACATCTATGTAAAATTTGAAGAAAATCTGAGATGGTAAGATCCGAAGTCCGTTGAGTTGATGTGGAATGGCCTCAAAAAATTATAATCCGAAGCAGAATCTGATATTTTAAATTTATTTTGAAAATTCTCTTTGCCTTTACGAATTTTAGTTCCCGTTTCGTCACTGATTTAACAAAGTGCGCATAACCTAATTACAATTACTTTAAAATTACTGTAATTTGGAATTTCAAAAATACAATTACAAATATATTGTAGGAAGATAGTCCGGGTGGCGGTCAATAAAGATATCAAAATAGTAAAAGAAAACTATTTATTGTTAGCAAACGTTTCGTCACAATTTGCAGGGCGTTTGGGCTAAATCAAAAACAAGATACAAACATTTTAAGAATTGACAGAGCATTAAAATAAAAATACCTTTCAAAACAATATTTTTTATTATAAAATATATAAAAAAAATAATAATAATTTATTCTTGAAATTTTATCATTTTTCAACTCAAACCATCCTAGTCTTCGGTTCACAGTTAAACGTGAAATTGACCATTCTTTCCCGTTCCTGGACCTTCGTATTATAAGAAATTCCGATGGTTCCTTATCTGGCACAACAAACCCGCCAACTCTGGCTGACTCCTTGATTTTTTCTCTCTACAACCTTATCAACAAAAAATTAATGTAGCCTCATCCACCGATCCCTTTCTTTATCTGACCCTCAATAACATCAAACTAACAAATACTACTTACCAAGAACTTTCCACTTAATGTCACACAGAAACTTTTAGACTCATATAATTAATAACCCTACTACAACTTTACCTTGTTCACATAATACTTCTTAACCTACCACTGCGTTACTGTCGTACAGATCACTCCCTTGTATCTCCATCTTCTGACAATATACAGAAATCTTTACGATCTACGATCCCAAACTTCGTTTAAGTCTAAAATCCTACAATAAGCTTTCCCACCTTTTTAGCACCTTAAAAGACTCCATAAGCCTTCCATACCGCTCCAATATAGTTGACCATATCCCATGTTCCACCCCTAATTGTAACTCAGCTTATATCGAAGAATCCAAAAACTCTACCTCATAGCCATAATATTACTCATAAATCATACCTGAATTCTCATAACTAGCTTCCAAACTCTCTGAGCATGCTTTGACTTTAAACCACACTTTTGACTTTGACAGAGCCTCCATCCTGGCTACTGTCCCAAACATACCTAATATCTGAGGCCCTCTATGTCCCCTCTATCTTGAAGAAAACCTGTCAACCACAAAACCTCACGTTGCATTTTACGATTTACTTTATACCGGCAAATAACTTATTTAACATATTACGTCATATTTAAGTCATTAGTATATGCTAAAAGATTAATCTTGTGCCAGCCAGATATATATACCCAAACTTGAACAATGCTTCCTGGCCTGAATAACGATGTTAAGGCATAATATAAGTTATTATAAAAACTATAAATTAGAAAAATCGGTACACAAATATTATGTCCTTCTAAATATCAAAATTTCTTTCTTTTACAAGATGTTTTAGCTACTGATAGAATACATTCATAATGAATTCTAGCAATTCTTTATTAATGTTTATTTTAATCCATTAAATCTGTGGATTTGATTCACTGATCACGCAAAATTATTTTTCCAGATGTCAACAGCAGTGGTAGAACCTTATAACGCAGTATTGAATACACACGCCACCCTCGAGCACACTGACTGCGTCTTCCTAGCAGACAATGAAGCAATGTACAATATCTGCCAAACACGACTGGACATCGACAGCCCAACATATTGCAACTTGAACCGTCTTCTAGCTCAAACGGTGAGCTCAATAACAGCTAGTCTCAGGTTCAAAGGGACATTGAATGCCGACTTTACTGACTTCCAAACAAATCTCGTCCCTTACCCGAGGATACATTTCCCTCTGATGAGCTATGCTCCAATTGTCAGTTCGAAAAGAGTGAACCATGAGACACTTTGTATCACAGATTTAACTAATCAATGTTTCGATTCTCAAAACAGGTTGGTGCGTTGCGAGAACGAATCAGGAAGGTACATGGCCTGTTGTCTTCTCTATAGAGGTGATGTAACTCCGAAAGATGTTAACGCCGCTATAGCCCAAATAAAGAACAAAAGAAATGTCAAGTTCGTTTCTTGGTCTCCTACAGGATTCAAAGTTGGAATTAACAATAAAGTTCCAGCTAACGTGCCAGAAGCAGATATGGCATCAGTACAAAAGGCTGTTTGTATGTTGTGTAACACAACCGCAATCAAAGAGGCATGGATGGCCTTGAACGTCAAATACAACTTGATGTTGGAAAAGAAAGCGTTCATTCATTGGTACACGGGTGAAGGGATGAGTGAACAGGAATTCTTGGACGCTATGGACGACCTCCTCACCCTGGAACAAGATTATGAAATGTTGAGTACAGAAGAATGAGTGTTCTAATCGATCATCCGGCCTTCTATTCAAAGAGGAAAAAAAATTAAGTAAAAAAATGTGTGTTCTTTTCAGTTAATTAAAAGTCTTTGTATTTAATCCAGTTAACATCACTCTAATTTATTCTCTACATCAGGTAAACAGAGAGAATAAAGTTAATGGTACTTGAATAGCCATTTTAAAACATTCACTGTCAATTATATGTACAATCAGTCGTGTCCAGTTATTTTAATATAATTATACTTTCTAAATTTTAATATTTTCCATAACAACCGTAGTTCGGCTCTTACAGTCAAAATACAGTTGTTATGGTAAATATTAAAATATATAAAGTATAATAATTGATTTTAGTATCCTTGGACGAAGTAACTAAAACTAAATAAAATAAGTAATTGAACTTGACTGATGTACATCAGGCAGTGAATGTTTTGGGCAGCCAATCTCGATCTGTTTTTTTTCTCAGCGTAATACACTCCCTTGCAGTATTTTTAGTTTGTCAATACCCTATTTATTTGTAAGATGTGGTGCCAGGTCTCTTAAGTTATATCAGAAAAGAATTTTTTTAATCTAATTTCTAAATATATTTTTCTTAAATTTATTTCAGAGATCAAGTCTATAAACTTCTAATCAGAACTAATTTTGTTATGGCAAATTAATCCTTCAGCTTAATGTTTCTTAAGAGTTTTAGGTATTAGGCAGAATTCTAGGTACTAGGAAGAGGGAAGACTGTACGCTACGCTGGTTTGTCTAAGTTAGATGTGACCACTGTTAATTACTATGATCACCGTGAAGGTTTTTATGAAACCAAGTTCTACGCAAATGCTCTCTGATTACCTTTATTTCATACGTTATGCCACCCGAATACCCAACGATCTTATATTAAATTCCAACATGCAACCATCCATTTTCTGAGTGTTACTCTCCTAAGGCTTCTAGGTTTAACATCATAGACGAATATCTTATTTTAAGCCAATTCTAACATTTAAAAAAATACATTTTCATGGTTCACATCAGCTCAGTTATTCATATCCATCGTTGAACTAAAAACTGGATTCTTTCTTCAATATAGGAACTAAAGATTAAAAAAGAATTCTCAACCTAACTTAACTTAAATCTTGATTTATCAATTGATAACTACGTGAAAATAATAAGTTTTGGGCGTATACACTTGAAAACACTTTTTTCTCTATTATGTTAGAACTAGGTAAGTAATAGGCACCCCAGGGAAATATATTTAGGAATCGTAATAAAAAACGGAAAGAGTTAAGAGAAAATGACAGGTAGAGAACTAGCAATACAAAAAAATCTTTCCCATAATTTAGTCTCTTTTAACTGATATTTAAAGATATTCAATCTATAAACACGCTTATCACACGGACCACTTTGGCTTACCCTAACTGCAAGCACTGAATAGACAAACGGCTCAAAGATAGCTCTTCGTGGCCTACAGCAGTACATTTGAGCCTATCTCAGATCATCCCGTTTAGCATGTTCAACTAACGGCCACTCACTCAATGAAATCTTATCACTGTTAGCAAATCAACAATTTTTATAACGGTTAAACAAAATGATAATGGAACAAATAGCCAGACATTTTTATAATATGAAATTAAATAGACACAATCCTTTAACTGGTATATGTGATGTTAATATTGGGTTAATTTCAATAAGAAATATTTTTTCTTTCTTTAAGATAAGTTGTGAAGGTTTAAATTATTTTATACAACAAATAAAAACAAAGTTTCTAACGTGAATCAACCAATGACTACTAACTTTTAACAATAGTTATAACTCTGAAAATTAAAAAAATGTATTTCTGAAAGATCTCAAAGAAAAGACTGAACTACATTGATACTGATAGTATGAGTTCATTATATGATATTAAAAATAATAGCAATTTAGATAAAAATAACATTCTATTTAATGTAATTCAAGATACTTTTATGCAATAAAAAATAAAAAAACAAATATTTATGTGGGCCAAAGCTCACGAGAGAATTAGAGAAAATGATCGAGGGAGATCGCCTAGCTAAATCTTCTGTTAATCTACCTCATGTTATGGACATAAAACTGCCATATACGGATTTTATTATGACGATTAAAGGAAATATGTTAGATAAATTGTCCCAACATTATCAAGAGTCTTCCACAAGTAGATTTTATAAGTGGAATGTTCCGCGAATTCTGATCAAGCCCTTGTTTTTCGAATTGAATCTGTCGAAGGATATAGTAAAGAATTTTTCTTGACTTAGAACTAATCACGGATTATGCAAAGTATACCTTCAACATATTGGAGTAAAACATTCTGCGAAATGCGATAAATGTAACCAAAAAGAAACCTTACAACAAATCATTTTGGAACAACCTGCTTATCAAAAATAAAGGAAAAAAATTTATAAATTTTCTAAATCCTTATACTAATGACGATATCTATTAGAAATTGTTAACATCTAACAATCCTGAAGAAATAGGCAATGTCACGCGATTCTTATATTCAAAAAATAAATATATTTAGTTTAAAAATAATAAATAATGGGAATACAAATAGATGAATTTATAACTTGTTGTATGGAAAATTCCAATGCCAATAAAAAAAATGTCTTCAGTCCACTCAGTGCGATGACACCAACAATTTAAAAAAGAGATGAGAAAATACAATAATTTTACACACTTATCCTGGTATCTAACAGAATGAATACGTACCTAAAATTTCAACCTTAATTGACCCAAAATTAATCCGTTATACTTCAAGAATCTCTTAACTCCCAATTATTTATTAATAAGTATTATAATAGTCCACGAGCTGTTCTGTGAGGGAGACGTGATGCGGCATATAAAGCTAGGGAGGCTGTGCCGGGCTGGCCAGCTACATGGCGAAGGATCATTGAGAAGACCAAGGTCCATATTGGGCTGTAGCGCCACGGGTAGATAGATGTACCAATTTTACTAATAAAGGTATAGATAGCTAAAGAACCACAAATCAATATTTAACCGATAATAAAGAAATTTGTGAAAAATGACAAGTTAATCCAGTCGACCGTATAATAATTTCAAATGCTTGCCCTTCTATACCTCACGAGAACATAGAAGAAGAACTTAGAAGCTTAGGTTTGAGATTAGTCTTGTCGATATATTTCTCCACAGCCTGGTTTAAGACCCAAGGTTGGCCCATGTATCTAGTTTCAAACAAGTTTATATTTCATCCGATGACATTAGTAAATTACTATCATCCTTAATAGAAAAAGTAGGTACTGGTACTAGTATTTGGTGGGAGGAACAAGTCCGGCAAGTGGGCCAAGTGGTCCTTTTTCCCAACCCTTGGTGGTTACCTAAGTTGACGCCGCGTACTAATCAAGGTGGGAGTGTCAAGATTCACCCCCTCCCCCCCCAAGGTGGGAATCGAACCCAAAACGTTCCGAACCGAGCGCACTGGGACCTGCGCCTCAACCTACACTCCCCTCACGTCCTTATAAAACTATCCCACTCTAGCCCCCACCTTCCATCATACCCACCCTGGAATTAAATCTAATATTAAATTCCCATGAAGACACCGAAAATACTATTAATTTTAGAAAACACTCCATCGATCACATCTACTCAATTAGATAAAAAAAATAAAACTAAGGAAATTAAAACAGACAGAAATGCCCAATCTCTTTCAATAGCATAGTTAAAGTGATTGATATGTCATTTAACACTAAAAAAGATGGTACATTTATATACGATTCCAGTGATAGTAAAGAAAGCCTTATGCTGGCAGATTCTGAAAGTTCCATTATAGATCGGCGGTCAAAATTAACTTCATTCAAAACAGAACAATGGGTTTAATGTTTCTGCTAAAAACTATTAACAAGAAACTGTACTGTAGACAGAAAAACAAAATTAGGAAAAAATCAAAGATACATCTGACAGTGGAGCACATCCAAATCCTCTGCGACTCTCGGACTGTGAGGATCTTACCGAATAAGTCCAGGCTGCAACATAGCCAACAGGCTAGATATCACGCTCTCGGAGATAACTGAAATTACTGTAAAAAATATATTCAAGTTATCTAAAAAATCTAAGCAACGTCCACCTTATGTGGACATTCCGAAAAAAATATCATGTAATCCATTTTGTTTATAAGTACCCACATTGTAAAAAACCTAAGCATGTAGCATGCCAATGACATTCTATGATAGATGCATTGGTAAAATAAATAAATTATATATTTTAAATAAACATATTTAGTATATTATATATACATAATATAGCATATACAGGGTGTAAAAGGATTATTAATTACAATTTAGATATTATCATTTGATAATCAATTCAGTTAGGGAAATATGAATAAGATTAGTTATTTATATCATTAAGTGCATGATTTTGAACACACAAATTTGCCAATCACAAACTTTCACAAATAAACTTCTTAAAAAAAAAAGGTTTTTTAAACATTTTGTCGAAAACGTAAAAATCATCTAGAAGAACGTTTCCTCGAGAACTGTGGATTCAAAGCCAAAATTGAATTATTGAAACAGGTTCCTACGATAATAACTAGTTATTTTATTAAATGTCCACAAATGGTCATATTTCCCAGTTAATGATTGGAATTACTAAAACTTCATTTATGTTGAGATTTCCTTCCTTTCTTTACACACTTTTTTTTTTACATTTTATTTTATATTACATTACTAATTGAGAGTTAATCGTAAAAATGAGTATACTGCTAGAAAGCTTACCAATAGAAGAAGTCTTAGTGCAATTTAAAAAGCTCAGCATAGAAAATTTATTTCCATAAGATAAAAATAAATATTTTTAAAATTACTTAAATATTTCAAAGATACTGAAAACAGTAATAAACTTATTTTATACTTATTCTGTTATTTGAAGCAATACGAGCAACTTTTCAGTGATCAATTTTTATTAACATGAGCTTTTATTCTTAACAATACGAATTCCACAGTATTTCCATCCAATTTTCCTTATTTTAGTATAACTTAATCTTACCTGGATAAAAAGATTAAGGCTCGTGGCAGAAAACCAGCATATAAAACACTGTCACTAATACAGAATTAGTATTACTTGATTCTTGAGTCTAAAATAGCACTAACATTGTCCCCTTGTTCTAGTAGCTTTTCCCGCCTCGAAGTAAGAGATAGGCAGTGCACCAGTGTTACCAGGACCCTGTTTCATAGTTAAAGCTAATGGTATTAGTTCAAAATACAAATATAGAAACAACGTGTTAATTACACTAATACTTATTTTTTTTCATAATAGGGAGGATTATTAGTGATATTACAGGAGTTAAAAAGTACTTAAGTACAAGTCAGTGTAATTGTATTAAGTTAAATCGACAAGACTAATAGTATTAGTTTGTACTTTATTATGAAACAGGTCCCAGGTTGGCACAAGAATTAACTAAGTGTATTAATGTTTATACTTTTTTTTTAATATTTGTCATTGTTGGTCTGGAATCATTGAATAGTGAAAGTTACAAACATTATTTTTTAAAACATGATAATTTAAATATATGTTTCAATTAACCAAATAACATAATTTTTATTCTATTTTCCCAAAAAATAATAAATTATAGCAGTGTATTTAATGTCATCAAAGAGGGGTGGGTGTAGGTTTTTTATTCGTTTGATTCGGTTCACCCATCGGACTTTTACTCGCCGGTTCAGGGTTTATTACATTTAGGGATCCGTTCCTTACACGTCCATCTTATTTGCTGAAATGCTATAATCTGATTATATTTACAGGGGAAAATAAATACTAATATAATTTATGAATAGGTCATGGGTATGATATTATATATAAGCTACTATATATATATATATATATATATAACTATAAGCTATGCTATTATATATAAGTATTGCTGTGTTTCTTGAATAGGGACACATTGCACAATTTGTTTTATTTTTATTTTCTTTAGAAGTAGTTGTACTCCAAAAACTTCCATAGACAGTGGTTTCTTTCTCTGCTGATAATTTTATAGACAGTCGCGAAGCTATTAGAGTGGTTAAAAATTAGCCCTAATCTATGGAATATGTCGAATTCAAAAACAAATAAAAACGTTGCATCTTATGTGCAGTGCCACTATTCAAGAAAAGCAGCGGCGTGCGTGCAGATGTTTCTCTATTAAACTACTTGATGGGCCTTTCATTTGACAGAATAATTAATTCTAATTTCAGCAATTTTCAGAAAAGCACTTTTTATTATATTGATAGTTGAGAAATTCTTACGTTTTTCTTTTGCGACATTAGTGCATAAATATACAAATATTAGAGTTTACTAAAAATTACATTTCGCTCTTAACCATTTATTCAATTATAATTTTTTATTGAATCAACGTTGAAAATACAACGGCTAATTTTATAGCCAGTTATTTCCTCAATTAAATGTTTTAATTATGAGCTTAGTGACGATCTGACAAAGTCGATTGTAAACCATAACCTTCCTACTCAGATATCTGTGTTGTTTTGTTTATGAATTTACGAGTTTGTGTATTTTTCTTAAATTTGCTTGGATGACATGTTACCAATTTGTAGAGTGACCAAAATCTTAGTTACTAAAGGAAATTGCCATGTTCCTTACAGGTTTGTAATATATCCTTACTTCTTTATGAAGTAGTAAGGTTTAATGATTAAGAAGTTCCTCATTAAAATATCTTCGTTATTTAAATGTTATAAACCTATTTAAAAAACAATATTGTAAATTGTAACTTTCATTATAAGATATACAGTTGGTAAAAAAAGTCTACATACACCACAATATAAATTCATTTATGTAATAGTGTACATTATTATGTATTAATTAAAGTTATACTTTATTTTTTTCTATTAAATAAAGGTCTGTAGAAGATTAAATCATGCTTACAATATCATTTCAGAATTGTATACATACACAACGTTTTATAATAAATGTCTGCCATTGTTTGTTACAACTAATAAGTCTATATACACCTTGATTTAATCCTTTGGATGTAAACAAACATTTAATTTTTTTTACATTCTTAGAGGTTTTCTGAGGTTTTACTTCCTAAACGAATCAGTTAAAATCAAAGTCAAGTGAAAACAACTGCTCAAAATGGAAATTTCATGAGAGATTAGGCAGTTAATTGTTGTTCATAAAACCGCAGGAAAATCATTACACGAAAATTGTTAATAAAAGTGTTTCGATGGTTCAGACTGTTATTGGAAATTATAATACAACAGGTTGCATTGCAAGTAGGCCTATTTCAGAGAGGCCAAAAATCTTCAGTGTTATCATGAGTGTGCTATTTTAAGAAATGTTCATGAAAACCCTAAAATAAGTGCTCCTAAATTAGCTTCTAATTTATTGTGAGATTACAACCTTGGAGTAACACCTCAAAATGGTACGTAATTCGATTAAAAAAATAATCTCAAAATCGCTAAGGGCTCACAAGAAGCCGCATATGACCAAAGTTAACTGAGCTAAGCGGTTGGCATTGACCCAAAATTACTTTGATAAGCTTACCAGTTTTTGGAACAAAGTAATTTTCACGGATGAGTCTAAATTTAATTTTTTTTTCGGTGCTGATGGCAACGTTAAAGTGCAAAGGAGAAAAAACCAAGCCATGAAATTGAAAAACTTATGCTCGACAGCTAAGCATGGAGGAGGGATCATGGTTTGGGGCTCTATGGCTTCTCAGCTGAAGTAGGCAACTTGAAGATCATCAAGGGAATGATGGATCAGTATGTATACGTAGATGTCTTAAAACAATATCAGTGCTACCAAGTTAGTTCTAGGATCAAATTTTATTTTTTAACAGCATAACGATCCTAAACACCGTGCTAGAAGGGTTGAAGAATGGTTGCTGTACAATGCTCCAGGTCAGTTAAGAACAACACCACAATCGCCTGACCTTAACCCCATAGAGCACCTCTGGCAGGATCTTAAAATCAGGCTGAGGCATTACAAAATAAGAACTATACTGCAACTCTCAAGAGGCCCATAAGGCCCATAAGGAGGAGTGGTTGAAAATGGATCCTACTTTTACAAAAAAAAAAAGTTAGCACAATGAATAATCGTTTGAGAGAGGTAATAAAATATAAAGGAGGTCCATCCCACAGACCATTAGACAATTATTTGCATTTATAATTATTTTGTTATAGAATACATGTATGCAGACTTTTTTTGTGAAAAAGTTTTGTTACTTTTTCTCTATCATTTTCTGTAGTGTTTGTATAATTTTTAAACAACTTTAAAATGTACCAAATTAATCAAAATGGCCTGTATTTAAAAGGAAAAAATAAATGGTTTCATCTGTTTCTCTCTTTTACTTTTAACGCACTTTTTTGATTAATACAAATTAATAATAAGTGTATGCAGACTTTTTTTACTAACTGTATATACTTTTAAATATTAAAAAAAAAAAATTTATCTATAAATTGAAGGAAATTATTACTCCATTTTTTGAAAAGACAATTTAGATCTCTACCATCTATTGCAATATTATGCATGTGGCATCTTTTGAGTTACTCTAATACATCAAAAATAAAATCCTTTATAATAAAAAGTTATAGTTGCAAGTTACATAGTTTGCTGTTGGGATATAAAAATAGTTGTTGAATAAAACCTAATTACAGGGTATAGTGTTGTTAATATTTTTCACATTCACAGAACAAATTCACTATGTATCGCAAGGGAACTATTCACAGAATTGAATAACTTAAGCTTCTTGTAATTACTACTATTCGTTTTGTTACAATAGAACGTACCATTTTATGCCCTAGAATCATTAAAGTCCGTTTGGAAAAAACTAATCTCTTGAAAAATTAAGTCGTTGGTTAACTGTAAAAATACCATGTAAACTGATCTTACTAAATTATGTATTTAAATATCGCTGCTCCAGAAAAATAATGACACAACTTTAAATTTGTTTTTTTAATTTACTTTACTATTGATGTTGGGAGGCTCAAAAATGTGTTTACTGGATGTTTTTAAATCAACATAATTGTACTTACAAATTTCCTTCCTTGGCAAAATTTTAAGTGCAATTATGTCGACTTGCTAACATATAGAAAATGAATTTTTGTGCCCGCCAACACAAATACATTTCATAGTTGACAGTGGCATCATTATTCTTTTAGACCTGAGGTGTTGCCTTTCTTAATTGATTAAAAATAATCTTATCAAATAAATCAATGTAAGAATAAAAATAATTCAAATTTATCATTATTTTGTTGATGATGCATGTTTGGCCATTATCCTCTCTTTAGAAGCAATAATTTTAAAATATGAGGAGATGGTCAAAAAGAGGAGTTAGCGGTAGTGAAGAAATGAATATAAATAAGTAAAACTTACTTTATTAGTGTCTAGTTAATAAATGATTAATAACATAAGTTTTAGTTTTTTGGGTTTCTTACTCCTCTTTCTTACTATATTCTCCTCATATTATTTCTACAGTCAACAATAAACACATCAATAATTGTGAAACTAGAGAATGTCCGATATGGTAACAGTTTCAGTTAAAATTCATAAGATCTTAGATTGGTTCCAGATATTTTAGATTTATCAAATACACATTTAGTGAAGTGTGGCATAGGCTACTGACCTGAGAACTATGTTTTTAATTTAAAAAATTACTTAATCCTCTGCCCCTACTTCCTGGTTCAATCTAGTTTCAACTAAGAGATTTGAGAATTTCTTTGCTTCATGTAAAAAACTCTTCTATCAAATATTTATTAATAAGTGCTGTAGTAATAATAAAAAGAAATAACATATGGGGAAGTAATAAGCAAATAATTCAAATTTGATGAGTTTTAAAATATACTTTATATTGTAATTGGGTTGATCAGAATCAGAAAGGTTTGAAAAAATATAAGTAACAATTGCATATGTCTCCTTCCTAAAATAAGGTACCATAAAAATGAGCTTAAGGTTTTTACTTATATATGATGAGGTTCGATCTTGGATAGAAGCTTAAAGTTAAGGCGATTATGATAAAAAGAACAGAATCATCAAAAGGAATATATTGGGATATGGAGAGATATAATCTTCAAGCCTAGAAATATTTTATCAAACCTTTTCATGTCATACAACCTGTTAATATGATTTCCCACTCCTGTGAACAAAATTTATGTAGCCATTGCAATAACACATTTTGATTTAGTGGAATTTTAAACTTATATTCTTGACATACCATAGCTATTCCATGAATGTTGATATTAAGATTTTAATTGATACATTCATTAAAGGTATATTCCCAGTATACCATAGTTACAATTATTTTTAAAGACTTTCGCATTTTTATATTACTTTGAAAGACTTTTTGTAAAATAATAGAACAAAATATTGCTGCTCTAAAAGTATATTGATGCAACTATAAATTTTTTGTTGTCTTTATTGTATTGGCGGAATCAAAAATGCATTTACTAGGTTTTCAGATAATTATGCTTATACAATTCCTTTCATGGTGAATTTTTTAGTACAATTATTTATTAATAATTAAATTATACAATTTGTTATTAGTACTTACTAGATGTTTGTAAATGCATTTTTGAATCCGCCTACACAATAAAGTCAATTTCACAAAATTTTAAAGTTTCGTCATCATACTTAAGGAGCAGCTATAAGGCAATGATACTAAAAATATTTATATGTACCAATTAATAGTTATTGTTATTACTTGTTACTTTATTGTAATTTTATTTTCAGAAAAGTACATAATCAGCCAATCCGAAATTATATTCAATCTGTACAGAAGTACATATTTTCATCGTATTACAATTTTGTTAAAAATTATGAAAGCAAGGTGGAACTTAAATTTCCCGCTGCTTTCCGAATCTATCGGGTAGTGAAGATTGGTTTGCAGGTGAACATTTTTTTTTTTTTGTTAACATTTTAAATATGTATATTTTTATTAATTATTTATTAGAAAGATAGCTGATGTTTTTCCCTCATAAAATGTGTTAGTTCTAGGTCCAATGTACATTTAGATTTAAACAATAAGATGAAGCGTAGATTTATTTCAGGACTTATTCATTGATATGAAAGAATTTGTACGAGTTGTACGAAAAATAAATGCTCATGACAAAAATCTAGAATGTTTGACCCGAAAGGAACTTGAACTTTATATTCAAATGCCGCATGATATGCTACGTGTTGCTCCAGTTCTCCTTATTTCTGCACTACCTTTTACCAACTATATTATGTTTCCTTTAGCGTAAGTTTTATTCATTAATATTTTAAATAATTTTTCATTTATTCCATACCTTTTTTTCTTTTATATAAGTAATATACATTTTAAAATTGGCTATCTCTTCAATTTGATTGGTTACACATTATGTTATTGTTGGAAGGTTCAAACCAAACCCTTAGTTTATCAAATATTTCTTTAAAAACTTAGTCTGCCATAATGACAACTGAAAATCAGAATCATGCAGGCTAGTTATTGTACATCATTTGTAAAGAGTTTAACATATTGTTCATTAGGTTGGATGTAGAAGTAATCTAGTGATATTTTTGCGAAGATGAGGTTTTCTGCTGTCTACTTGAGCCTGAAACAAATTTGTGCTTCAGAATTGACAAAATTGTGAAATCATCAACAATTAACTAATAATTGATAGGGTCAACAATAATCAAGAGGCTAGTCCATTCTACAAAATGAATAAATTCAGTTTTTAGAGATAAAAAAAAAAAAAAAATTATTTTGATTAAGAAATCACACTGGGTTATCCGGAATCTGCTCCCTTTGTATAAAAGTAGACGAGGAAGCTCAAAATGTCTCATAAAATTTAAGCAACAAACAACAAAAATCTCTAGCTAAGAGCTGATAACTTTAATTATTGATTAAAAATATCTTATGCTTTGTGAGAAAATAGTATATTCCAAAGGAAAAAAAAATTGTAATGCTGCAGCTCAGCACCCATAATACTGACATACTTAATTTCATGATGACTTTTAGCATTCTGTTTTTGTTTTTGTTTTTTGTATGTCAAGATACTTTTGTGATTCTTATCAAAGCTGTAAGTAACCAACTCGAGCAGGGATGTCTTTCCTGTACCATTAAGTCAAGTGGAGATTCAGCAATCTTACAAAAAAATGTTGGAACTAAAGGCCAGAGCTACTAACTTTTTATATCATAAAAAAGAATGTTTTTCAGGGAGGAAGAGGGGGTTTATGGAAACTGGTCTAATTGAAAAATGGTGGTACCTGTTTGTTGCTGCAGGCACCTCAATTATTACTAATTTTCCAGTTTTGTCGTTTCTCTAGTGTTGATTTGGTTCAAGAACAGATAGATGGCAAAAGACCTCATCTTTGCAAAAATAATGTCACTGGTTCACTTTTACCTCAACAATACAGAGTTCATAAGGTATATATAAACCCTCTCCTATTAATTTGTCAACCCCTTCTAATTGTTGACAATTTTTCAGTTACTCACATTTTAGTTACTAACTGAAAATTACTAAAAGCATAGTGGTGAACTTTGTAAATCGTGCATCTTTTTGGAAATTTGTTGTAATTCTCTTGTTTATTTTGCACGTGGATGCGTTTTATTGAAAATTTTCAAAAACTTAATAGTTTTTGGTGCAGCAGTATACAAAAATCTGAAGAATTTTAAAAATATTGATTAAATTAATTTTTTTAAACAGCAATAAGAAGCAAGTATTATTTTAAAAATATTAAATACTTTGCAAGTATATTGATTTTTTATCTTTGTAAATATTTTTTTTTAACAATGTCAGTTTACTTTTCCTTCCATTATCCTTCCTTAATGTTTATTAGTAATAATCTCTGAACAATAATATAATTTTGTTTTATATTAAGGAAATGAGAGTGGTCTACTTAGCGCATCACACGCCTTCTTGTGTAATGGATTTGGGCACACCTACTGGAAGCTTAATAGAATTTAGACCTGATATTGCTTGAATTATTGAAACCTTGACTAGCTAGTTACTAGCCACTATTTGAATGTCTAAAAGTTTGCTTTGTAATTTTCCAGTAGTAACTTTTTGATGTCCAAAAGGATGATTTAAAAGTTTAAAAAATATAAAAACAAAGACTTCCAAGGAAGATTACTTAGTGACTTATTTTGTACTAAGGTTTGGGCATATAAAATAATTATATCCATTGGCCTGAGATTAAAATAAAAATGCATGGCTGCCATCTTAAAGCCTAGAATAAAAATTGCAAACTAATGAAAAAATGGAGTAACTCTGATTTTTTCATATTTGTTCTTTAGGTTTGGATTGACATTAAAATTTCATATGAATAGACAACTGGAAGTTTATTTTATTTTAGAAAAATATTACAAATTTTTATTTTTATTTTGGGAAAGTATCATAGAAATTGCTATTCCTTCAATGAAGATCATTATAAAATAATTTAAAGCGAACATTCTCACAGACATATGTATATATACGATACAGCAATCCATTATTGTAGCATTGCCTCCTCTAAAACCTTCGGCTCTATTTTGTGTAGCAGCGGATTGCTGTAAGGAGTTTTAAGAATGTTTCTTGAAATGAAATGGAAAAATTACAGCCGTCTTTAATTATGACTTTCTGCCTACATTTGTTTGGTAAAGTACTTTCCTTATTATTTCAGCCTCATCCATTCAGGTGACCTGTTCCTCTCATCTGAGCATTTTTCTTGAAGGAGGCATAGATTTATCATTTTTTTTTTATCTTGCAACATCACCTTCCCTGATAAGATTGAAAATCATTTTTAAGATCTTCCTCTTTTTGTACATCTTTTATAGCCTATTTTATCTGTCTTAATCCATGGCCAATCTTTTTTTTCTATTTACAGAGACAGGGTGATTTTTAAGTAAAAGCTTCGCTTTAGCCTCATTTGTGGGAGCTTAATCCCTCCTAAACAGTATCTACTCACAACTGTCATTACTTGACATCCTTTTAAAAAATACAAGGTTGAACTCTATCCAACATATATGCCACAAATCCAATAAAATCTTTCGGGGCCTCTCTTATTTTTTTTTTTTCAATTACAGCAAATGTCATATACAATATCAAAAGTCTTTAGTGTTTACACTATATAGCTTTTTTTTCTAATGATGCCTTTATTTATTATTTTGTTTTAGGTTCATGTTCCCAAGGTACCTTCTCTCAACACATTTTTGGTCACTTCAGCAAAGAATACAATTTGCAGTTATTGATCAGAAGCATAAATTAAAGTATTATAAGCCAGTATTTCGTTCACTTCAGGCCAAGCTCTATCTTTTAAAGAAGGACCCTATGTTTCCATATTGGTCCAAATGTATAGCACTTCTAGGAAGTGGTCTTCATCCTAAACCTGAAACAATAGCCAATTGTATTCCACTTTTTGGTTTCAACCATGTATACCATTTAAAAAACATAAGTTCAAGCCATGCAGTAAGAAAAATATATAACATAATGTACTTTTATAGTTTATAAATGAATAATTTTCAGTAATATAGAAAATATTTATATATATTTGCTTAAACTATATTAAAAAATGTACAGTATATTTGCTATTGTCCTATGTTGATTATTTTCAGCACTTTTTATTGAAAATGCATAATATGTATGGATTCTGGAGGAGGAAGTATAGACTCTCAGAAAGAGCTAAACTAATCCAGCTAATGGATCTTGCAATTATTAAAGAAGGCGGGGTATCAAAAATGACACATGATGATATTCGAATGGTAAGTATTGTGGTCATTTCACAACCTTAATTCCAAATACCTTCTTACTACATTTTAATCTAAAGTGAAATTCTGAATGAATCTTGAAAGTAGTAGGTTTTAAGAACCAAATGAGTGTTATGAAAACTCACTAATTGAACCATTTTTTTGGATCTTAAAACTACCCACAGATAATAAATACAACATTTAGTCAAAACTTTCGATAAAAAAATCTCATTAGAAGGTTTTAGGATTAAGGTTTCAATGTATTTAATATTTTCTTTTATTTTTAGACACATATCCAAATAAATATAATCATTTTACTCAAAAATTAATTCCTTCTTTATAACCTCATTGAATTTTTCATCATGAAGAGGGTTATCAACAAATTTCTTTCTGTCTGATTTGTACTCATAAAGTTTGTTTCCAAGCTAGTCTTTCCCTATTATTCCAGATCGAATCTATTCTTATTTTATTATGAGTAATCCTTCCATAATCACAATTTGTTTCCTTCTACTCTTTACATTGAACACTAATCACAAGTTGCCTTGAAAATTAATGGTTATTCTGTCTTTATCTTCCACTTTTTCTTTTTTTTTTTTCCTCTCTACCTGACCTTTCAGCAACACAGCTTTGGCAGTTTTAGGATATCCCTCACAAAATGTGTTTAAACTATACTATTAAATGTACAATTATTTTTTTATTGTCCATAATTATTCTTGTTCTGGAGAAACATCATTATACACAGCATTACTTGGTTTTGATGTGCCTCTGGTGCATAGTAACTGGAGGATTAGGAAAAGAGAAGGTCATTTCATTTGCATGAACTTCTCCTAGATTGTCTATGAATACAATGTCATAAAAATTAGAAAATAGAAATAGTTATATTACACTTTGACATCAGAGATCTAAAATTATATTTTCTACCATAGCATTGGTTCTAAAGCCACAATGGTATCATCCCTTGATTCTACTTGCAAGAGGCAGCAGCATTACAAGGTTAAGATATCATAATAATTAGTGGCATTTAGGATTCCCTTTTTTATGAATTGAGCATAAGACTGTTTTGTACAATCCATTTGTCAGTCTCTTCTTTGTTCTAATTGTGATAATAAGGTTTTTCAAGATCTCTGTTCTGATTTCATGACTTGTCAGATGGTCAGGGATGCGGTCACAACAATACAAAAATAATTTAATAACTATTTTTTATTTTTTTATATTCTTGTAACCATATCCCTGACCATCTTCTTCATAATTATTCCTTATTATGGAGTTAACAATTCCTCTTGTAGTTTTTCTTGATGGGAACCTCATTAAGTACCTAGCTGACTGAAACATATTCAACCTTTTATCTTATATGTAAGTACTGTACCATTCTTATAAAATAAAAACAGGATAATAGTTTTGCCTTAAAGGATTTGGTTCTTTGTAAAACCCTTACTTTTAAAACACCTTCCTTTATCCTTTCGGAGCTCTTTCAATTTTCGAGCTCCTATTTTTCTCTTCTTGCTAATTGCTTTTCCATTCATCTTAAGTAGTAATAATTATAGTCTAGTAGACATAATAGTATAGACTATTATATCTTATTTCACTTTAAAATTTCCTTAAATTTAAATAATATTTATGTTTAAAAAAAGTATTTTCGACAAATAAATATCATACTATTAAATAAAACTTAAAATAAAAACAAATTATATTTGGTTATGATTTGATATTTAATGAAATATCTGATTATTAATATTTGTAATTCTACTTACAGGCTTGCTTTTTTCGAGGATTAAATCCTACAAATATGAATACTGAGGAAACAATATCATGGCTATCTCTGTGGGTTGAGCAAACATCAAACACACCCAAAGATTGTTCTTCGTTTATCCTTCATTTACCAATTTTAATGTCTTATAATCATCCATCAAATTGGGTCTTAACACATTAAATGTTGTAATAATGCAAATACTGTGATCTAGTCAAGTGATACCAGTTATTTTTAATAATTTGTACATAAGAAAATACATTTTTGTAAAAAAAAAAAAAAAGTTGTAATAATTATTTTTTTATTAATGTGTTGTTAAAAACTTGTTGGAATACTTGATAGATGGCATACAAAAAAACAAAAAAAAAAAGTAAAAAACTAAATCATTTTATACCAAAATTCATTATTTCAAATAATTTTTTCTTCAAGAGCCAAAAAAAAAAATATATATATATAAACATTATGGCTAATTCAATTATTTTCTGACAAAAAAATAATGGTTGTTTTCTGTTGGAAAATAATTTAATTTTTACCTAAACTATACAACAGATACAGTAAGTGTCCTTGAAAAGTAGATATTTATTACTAAATAATTCAAAACATTATCCAAATTATAGTCTCAAAACTTTTATTGTTTTTACACGTCCAACGTTTCGGCCAATTCGGCCATCTTCAGGGACAATCTTAATTCACTATGAAACATATTATTTAATATTTTTCCAAACACTTCATACAGGCTATTCTGCCCAGGTCAAAACATTTTTATCCAACAAGTCAAATATCCATTAAAATTCACAGTCAAAAATATTTTTCATTTTACCACTATCATACACTTTTATTACAACCTTACAACAAGGTAACAAGTAAGGTTGTAATAAAAGTGTATGATAGTGGTAAAATGAAAAATATTTTTGACTGTGAATTTTAATGGATATTTGACTTGTTGGATAAAAATGTTTTGACCTGGGCAGAATAGCCTGTATGAAGTGTTTGGAAAAATATTAAATAATATGTTTCATAGTGAATTAAGATTGTCCCTGAAGATGGCCGAATTGGCCGAAACGTTGGACGTGTAAAAACAATAAAAGTTTTGAGACTATAATTTGGATAATGTTTTGAATTATTTAGTAAAAAATTGCCAGTCTCAAGAAAGAATTTTATGATTATAAATAAAGTAGATATTTATATTAATGTCTCTATTACTCTTTAGGATCAGGTGGGATAATTAGGAACGAAATATGTATGTTTCTCCTTCTCATTACCATTGCGACCATGAAAGGTGTATTATCACCTTTTTTTATGCATGAACTTGTTAATACACACCTCATTTAACAATCCTCCTAGTCAAAAGTAAAACTTGGCTTCTTAAATGGTCTATTTTTTTGCGTTCTCAATTACCCCGTAGTGTAGGGGGTAAATGGGAATGGCTACTTTCTTATCTCGATCAATTAAATGAATATAGTATCGTCTCTTATAGAACAATCATCATACACCAACTTCAAATCAGCAAAGAACTCATTGAACAACAAAAGGATCTCTCGCTTGTTTCCAAGCCTTGGGAGGTGTTCAGATTTTTTTTTTTTAGTGAAATCTTACTTTTCAGGTTTTTTTTTTTTAGTGAAATCTTGGTGTTCAGGTTTTTTTTGTTTTGTTTTTTAGTGAAATCTTGGTGTTTATGAGCAGCGAACACTTGACATCAATCTTCCCTGGTTTCCCATCGACAAATCTTTTATTTATTCCAGTTGCTTTAATGTACTCCTGCACTAGCTCTTTTAGCTCTACTTTATCACAACAGTAACCCATTTTCGCCCTTGCTATCAAGCATTCTAGAAGAGTGTTTTTAACTTCATTTGATTGATCAGTTGGTATCCTGCCCCCAACTTACTGATATCAGTTTTCCTCCCGTTGATGCGGTTGAAGAGTACTGTTTTAGGGAAAGTGTAAGCCAGAAAGTGGCAAGGTACGTCATGTGACCATTGAGAATATCGTGGATGGCATGGATCACGTCATTAATTGTATAAGAAGGTGTAGCCCACTTCCTAACGTACATTTGTGGCTTCTTGTTGGTCACTGCAAAAGTCAATTAATCAGAAGACATCATTATTTGGGCAAAAACAGTTTTTTTTTTATTGTTGACATGAGGAAAAAAAGTTTGAAATTCTGTTCCTACTTACCCCTGAGGTAAAAATCTCAGGGGTAATTGGGAATGCTCATACCCAGGTCATAAAAGAATAGTTACACCAAAATCGAAATTTAGTCAGCTATCTACAATTATTGACGAAGAATCACCTGCATATCATGCAGTCATCAGAAGCTGTTATCAGCAGACACTTCACTTTGATTTTCAGAAATTATTCACTATGTTAACTGATCATATCACAGAACTGCCAGCTGAAAACCAGAAAAGGCGAGAACTTGTTCTATCACTTCATAGTAACACTGACTTTCAAATGCCATCTCATTTTGGTTCACCAAACTACCACATGAGCACTAATGAGCTTGTTCTCAATTACCCGACCTGACCCTAAAGTCTTTACGTTGAACATTTCCGGAGACATAGTTATTCAAAAGCTAATTTTGTTTTTCAAATGAAAAATCAACATTTTGTGAATTTATTTAGTCAAATGGAAACTTATTCCTATAAAGATAATCATTTTAAACTGTTTTAAGGCGCATTCTAGCTTCAATTTAAAAGCTAATAGATATCTTTAAGTTTAATAGTTTCTGAGATACCTGTTATTTTAGAACAAATATTGTTTTCCAAATAACTATTAAAAAAATCAATATTTTGTGAATTTATTCAGTCAAATACAATGAAATAAAATGTACCATTTATTTTGCTTCAATTTGAGTACTTAAGAGGCAAATGTACATTTAATAGTTCCTCGATATTTACTAAAAGAAAGTGAGGAACTTCTTGTTATCAAGAACATAATTTTTTAAAATATATAAACCTTATTTTAAAATAAGTCATGGAATTATTATAAAGTCATAGATTATAACAGATCTACTTTTGTAAGTATTCACTAAAAATTATCTAATAAGTGTATACGACTAGTAGTATATATGATAATATTCATAATGGATTCATAACATTTTTCTTAAATCTCTCAGCTATCCATTATGAATTTTTATTTGCAATTTAGCTCACTTCCTGTTATGTGATTAATCTGAAATTTAGTAGCAATGTAAACCTGATGACAATACAACCTTATGGTCTCATATGGTATAATGATGGAACAGCTGTGTTGAATGAATCAGCATGAAATAAATTTGAAAAAAAAAATCTTTCATGTCACCCTGCAGTGCCTTAAAAGAGTTGGGGAGCAATTGAACTAGTCATGTCACCATTTGTGGTCCCTTGCTATGTTCCTGGCTTGGCAGAGTTTTACCTCTCCTCTTGCACAAATGTTCAACATATTCTAGGTACACAAGTAGTATTAATTATTAATGAGGTACAGGTCCTTTAATAATAATGATTATTAATACAAATTGCAATATTTAGTATTAAACTTTGATTAATATTTAATATTGTTTTAATAAGTTGATAGTTATATCTGGGAGGATGGGGGCTGATTACATTAATTCCCTGGAACCAGCAACAACACAGCAAGACATGTTACCATCAGAATATAATATAAATCAAAAAACATCAAACAATCAAATTAACCAATATCAAATAAGTTAAGAACACTCCCTGACAGATGAGAAACCTGGCTCTGATTATAAGGCTGTGTGAGAGGCTGGTGAGGTGGTAATTATGGAGTGAAGTGAGAGTATTGGGGTCACTCTCAAGTCCAGAGTACTGCTTCTAATGTATTCTATGTTCTGTGGTTTGTATAATTTTCCAGTTATAAATTTTTGGAGAGAGCTATTTTTTTGTATGGATTCAATTTAGATATGCTTTCAAACCAGGGAACAAGGGGAAAAAGTATGTACCTCTGTCTGTTTACACTAAAATGAACAGTATTTGTAAAGGAGATAGGCCGTTAGTAGCATTCCTGTTGGCCATTGTGAAAAACGCTCATAGGTTTATATTGTTCTAATCCATCGGAATGTATGCACAGGCTTTAAAAAATTACATTGTAAATACATGTGATTACCAATACTGCTTTATTACAAAGAAAAAACTGAATCATGTTTATACAAATTTAGGTTTCAACTGAAAAGGGTCTATTGGGATTGTTGTGGATCTCTTGTGTGGGAATTGAGAGCTATGATCTAATTAAAGCAGTTACAATTATTATTATTGTAACTATCATTTTTTGTTTGTATAAATTCAGATTTTATACTAATTATATATTATTCAGAACTGATAAATTAGTTTTTATACTAATTATGCATTGTAAATAAAATTTTAAAATACATTGGAAAACAAAAAATAATATGGAGAAAATAAAATAAATTAGAAAATATATAACAGGAAAAAAAAAACCTTGTTCCCTTAATGCTGAAAAAGGTACACAACTTGGTCTACTAATTAATGTTAAGTATTAACTGAAAATTTACTTTCATCGAAAATATAAGGAAATTAACAGGCCCTACATACATTGTTTAAATTTTACGGTTTAGCAATTCAAATTCTTATCTTCAGAAGTTGTTCATGTTATAGTGATAAGCTATTCAGAGCATAATCTTCAGGGGATTAACATTGCTTTGTTTATATTTGATGAGAAAACTAAAAGAAAGAAGGCTAAACTTCAAAGTCAAAAGATTTGAAATACATGGGGGATTAAGAAATCCTTTATCACTGTTTATGTTCTAGGTATCACCCTTAAACTTACAAGTAATTAACCTGCATAAACTTCAAGAAATTAAGTGTTGTTATGTTCACTTTCCACTAAAAGAGGAAATATTCCTAAGTATTTGAAGATAAGGGAGACTAAAAAGTCCTCATTACTTTGTTAACACTTCTCCTAGGCAGGATAAAACTTTTTTACAGGTAGGTATTGAAGGATGAGACCCTCTCTAGAAAATGGCGGTGAACAGGAAATAGAGGATCGTGAGATCTTCACAAGAGTGACAATGAATGAAAAGAAGAGGGTTGTGAAACACTCGCGATGCCCTATAAAAAAAAAAGGGGGGGCTGAAAATGATTTTAGGGAGTGGTGAATGA
The DNA here is from genome assembly GCF_000696795.3 of Halyomorpha halys. NCBI lineage: Eukaryota > Metazoa > Arthropoda > Insecta > Hemiptera > Pentatomidae > Halyomorpha > Halyomorpha halys. The sequence continues at coordinate 501,264 of NW_027111275.1, read as the reverse complement.
AGGGGAATTTGAGAATTGCTTTTTAACTCCGGGGGCGTAGCCAACAACCTAACTCCTTGGCTCCACTTTTGCATAGAAAGAAAGTAGGGTTATGCCACCATCCTGATTGATCTTTATTTGATTAAAGTGCTTTAGGTGCGTTGTTTCTGTAGTAGTACTATTCCTATTTAGATAATTGCATGCGCACCCATAATAGAACTATTTGGAAATAAATGGGTGTACCAAGATTGTAATTTCGTAAATTTAATATATCGTAAAATAAATATTACACTAAAGTATTGTAAACCTTTGTTTGCATTATTAAACATTTTATAATTCAAAGAAAACAAGAGTAGAGGAATATACATTATCGATACTCTATAGGTAATGTCGATAGTTTTTATCTATCATTATATCGATAATATTAAAGCCCATTATTAGTATAACTTGCGATTAACCTCCTCAATATTTTCTGTTTGTTTTCCTTGAATAATTAATACTTGACTGTGGTTATGTGTGTAAGTATTTCTAATGATATGCTATCTGAAATTTATTTCATTCCAAAGTAAATGTATTGTTTTTACATTTGATGGTTTAAATCGACAATTTATGTTAGATAAAATGTGTTAAATGTCGCTATTGCATGTTATTTAGTCCAGTTATGGTATACAAGGTTAACTGCTTGGTTTTTTTTTTAAGTGTTGTTAATAATTAATTCTTCAACATGTTTAAGTGGGAAGAAATTTTAATATTAAATATAGATTTTGTTTCCATTGCTTATGTTGAACAGATAGGTTACTTTTTATTATCTCCATAGTATTGTTTTGAAGAAGGAATTATAATTATAACTAGCAGTATATCTTTAGATTGAAAGTATATTCTTGTTAGTATTTATTTCTCAGATTGTTTCGTCTGATGCAATTTTTAAATAAAGTTTTGTAATTTTTTATTTACCTTCTTATAAGGTGTTACTATGTGGAGTCATCTCTAGAAATCTTTGGATGAAATAGTACTATCCATTGTTATTGTATAGGTATCTTATTCAAAAGAATCGGGCGAGCATTATACATTCATGAAAAGATCATAAAATCCTAATTATTAATTTTTTTGTTAAAATTAGTTAAGCTGTTTTAATTTCTCCATTTCCGTCTATCATAGAGGTATTTATGTCTTGCCCAATTTCTTCAAAGTTCTTACACATTTTCTTTGTTGACAGGCATTCTCTCTTTAATTCAACTCCAGAAACTTTTTCCATTACATTAAAAATGAAGAAGTTATTTTTCCTTTTTTTTACCCACAAGAATTTTTTGAACTTATTTGTTCAAGATTTTTCAGTTTTTTCTTATCTCTAAAGTATTTAATGATAATCAGAAAGGTTTAGAATATTTTTTACAAAGCTTGGTAATTTACTTGTGTAAATGTTTTTATTTGTATGCCTTCTTTATAGAGGAGTTAACATAATACAAGCTAATGAATGATTAACAGTAGCTACAGGACCATTATGTAATCATATCACACAAGTAGGATAGTTGCTCTTGTTTCAGTAATTTTAAAATATTTTGGAAAATTATTAGTTGATCTCATATGATAATTATAGGGCTGCCCATAACTCAGTGATTAGGACACAGTCTTACCAATTTGATGTCTATTGGCGGTGCCAGATCGAATACAGCCTAGGGGTGTTGACTTTTTTAATTGATTGGTGGTCCCACGAAATGAAAAACTTTGACCCCCAACCATGGTTAGGCAGTATAGGACTCCAATTGGAGTCTTGGCCAAAAAAAAAAATTGATGATTATAGGAATCAGCCCCGATGAAGCCTTGCAAAGCGGGGTGAATCGTCGGTTACTAATAAATAGTTAATCTAACTTTTTAACCCTTTTTTGACCATTACCCGACCATCTTACAATTATAAAATATTTTGCTTTTATTCCCCAATCACCTTCTACCATGTCAGTCTTTGGTTCAGCACCATTTTATGTTTTACCTGTTCACTTCGTTTCATACCACCAACCAATCATGCAAGTTGGCATATCAATAAATGTCTTCTGGCAGGGAAATATACTCAAACTGTGTAAATCCAACAATACTTAATTTAATTATTTTTTATTTTAATAATTCATTTTACATAGTTATATAATTAAATTATATAAAATAATTTATCTAATCCTATAGTTCTTTCAAAACTGACTATTAGTATGAAAAATAAATAAGTTGACCATTCCTGAGCTATATTCATTGATATAATTCTCAAAACTACCACCCAAACAATTCACGATTATCAATATTACCTAACCACTATATATATTTTAATTTATTATTTTTCTGAATTTAATATTACTGTATTATAATTTTAGGTGTTCGATTGCTGAAGGCAATTCTATTACTGTTCCCCAATGGAATATAACTTCAATCGTAAATATTACTGTTTTTGCTTAATTCTTATCAATGTTATAAAATGCTGTTTATACTGTTGTTAGATATAAATATGATTATTTATTTTCAGAATATCCCAGTTTTGGAACTACACAATCATCTCTGAACCTCCCATTTAACCCTAATTTAGCCAAAAAGTTTCCTTCGGACTTGAGTAACCAAGATACAGGTTCTTCACCACATTTATCCTCCAATATTTCTATCAGTTCAATGAATTGTGGATCACGAAACATTCATGTGAACAAAGCTCTTTATTATCATAACTATGATGTAGATGTGAATCCTGGCATCGTAGAACGCAATAAAACTGAACGTGTTTACTACAATCCTAAATTTTTTAAAAATAATACAAATGTCTTGCCAAGCCAAGTTTCAGTTTCTCAAATAAAAATAAACAAACATATTCTTAAAAAACAAGAACCAAATATATATGTAAATCCTCATTTTATTAAGAATGGTGATTCTAATACAGTTGCTACCCAAAAGAAATCAAACCTATTGATTAACCCATTGTATAGAAGTGGTATCCATTTTAATCCTAAATTCTTTAAAGACCAAGCTGTTTCGAAAAAATGTGAAATTAGTATACCTTTAGATAATCAGACACCCCAAGAATGCCATAATTCAGATGTATCAGATAAAAATTGTTCACCGTCCCGTTATATATCAAAATATAAAATTATTAGGAAAAAGATTAATTCGTCTAATATTAGTAAGTGTATTCCTAAAAAATCAAATACTTCTCTTTTAAGAAAATACAAATCTAATTGGGAAAAACTCCATCCAGGTGCTTATTCTTACTTAAACAAGTATGCCTTTAAAAAATATTTAAATGATAAAGCACCATTAAATTCCAATAAAAAAATAAAACCATATATTCTAACATCTCCTAAACCTATTGTGAAGTTAAAGGAAATACATGGTTCTGAGGCTAGAATGATTGTCTTAAATCGAAAAAAATCAATTCTTCAACAAAAAATAGAAGCTAGAAGGAAAGGGAAATCATTTGCTATGTATGGATTTAGGAATTATATACCCAACTCAAAGTACAAATACAGAAGAAATCCTGAGGCGATAAAGTTTAGTGGAGTATCACCCAAAAGTCACTATAGTAAACATCATTATCATAAAGCTAACAGTCAAACCATTGATGAAAATGTTGATAAATCAGTGTTTAAAACTATAAGCAAGATGAAATTAGTAAGGAAGTCAATACTGCAGACACAAATTGAATCCAGACGATATGCCAAGAAATCCTTACCATTACAAAGAGTATCACAAAAAGGTGAAAGTCATGTATCAAAATATAAAATTGTGCATTCTTTAGTATCGAAAAGGAACTTATCATCACAACAAAAAGTGGTAACTGGACTAAAGAAAAATCCTATGACTTTTTCATCTAAAAATTACAGGTAAACAATTATTTTATTGGTTTCCTGGGGAAGGGTTCACTATTATATTTCCTATTGTGATATTGGTTTCATGTATTCAATAATAAAAAAAAATGTGACTGCTTCCTTCCTCCATCAACTTAATCCAGTGATTTGTAACACCATGTATTATAACACTTGGACCACCACTTATTTTACTGTGGCGAGATGATGTAAATTTTTCTCTTATTATACTTTCTGATTTTTATTTCGACCAACAGTCAGTATAACCTCCAACTTATTTTGGTACTATTACAGTCTTCAAAGTTTTAAGTCCATATTAATAAAATTTAGGTTCTTTACAGAATAAACTGAGATAATATTATTTCATTTACAGAAATATGAAGCATTTTTATTATTTTAATTCAATTTGTAAATGTCATTCATATTTAAAGGACTTCATTGAAAGGAATTTCATTCATTTAATTTTTTATAACTTCATTGGCATTCTTCACTTAGATGGGCACGCCAGGGATTAAAATGAGGAATTTGGTGGTTCTCCTGAGGTCCTCCAAGCTTCATTATAGCTGTAGCAACTCACATTTTTAATTTGAATTCCTCGGTTTATCGGCACACAGTATGTGATAGCTTTTCATGGAGAGTGAGTGCCACTTCTATTAGCCGCAAGATTCCTTGAATTATTATTGTTTTTATTTCCCATTAATAGAACGTCACTGTAGTCTTTTAATACAAGAGAATTACAGTGAGTCAGTTCCATAATTAATTACTGTATTATTTTATAAATAGTTATTATACTTTGCTGTAATACATTTTCTATATTCACGAGGTAGTACTGCAAAGTCATGTCCAAAGAGTTACGTTACATAGCAAGTACAAGGTTATGCTGAGAGCCAGATCAGTCTCCTTTGTTCGTAAAACAGCCTGGACGTTTTTAGTATGTCCCTCGAATTCATTCTGTTCACCTTCTCTATACTCACAGAGAGGACTGGAGTCAATATGGTGCTTTTGGAATAGGTGGGCTCTGAGCCAGTTGTGCCCCGTTCGTAAGCAGAAAATGAAATTAAATACTTTATTTTACATATATTTTATAAATTAGAAGTGTGTTTAAGTAATTTTCAATTACTTTTTTTTTTAAAGCAATGGTACTTAGTTGAAACATAATTTCATATCACTTAATTGCTTTACGAAACTAAAAAGAAAAAAATCTCAGTTTATTCGGTTACTGACCTCAATTTAATTAATGTCCATTTAAAGCTTATTGAACAAGAAAATTTTCCTGACAATGGGTAATCCACTTGTAAGCACACAAACTTAAAAACTAAGTTTTAAATAATTAAAACTTAAAATTTTTTTACAGTTTTGTGAGTTTGTGTACTTGATCAGTTTCATTTCACTTGAAATAACAAAAATAAATTATTAAATTACTATAAATACTGACACTGTTGTGGGATGATAAATCAAAGTAATAAACACCTGAAATGAAATCCTCAAAATATCTTATCTGCGACTTTCATCATTTGATTAGTTGTTTGAAGAGAGGAAGCTGGTGGAAAATTTAAACCTGTTTCATGATTATAGAGGACTGATAGTAGTATTTTGTGAACTAAATAATATAAAAGTGCACTATTTAGTAAAGAGAGAGTGGTGATTATTTTTTAGGTGCTGGGTTTTCGATTAGGAATAGATTGCTTTGCACATTGAAGGATATAAAGTTTTTTAATGATTACATTTCAGGGGCGTTAGTTTGAAATAGGGCTGATAAACATTCGTTTTGGAATGGAAGACAATGATGGAGAGATTTAATGCGAATTCTATGATAAATTGGAGGGGGTGTATGATAAATAGCTACTTGGTAATATATGTTGATATAGATATTGGAGGAAATATATTAAAATTGATGAGGAAATAAAGGTGGGAAATGCTGGTTATTTTTCAATTTCAAAACTTTTATTCTTCCTACTGTTCTATACAGATGTGAAAAATGGCCTTTTACATTTAGGGGCGAACAGCGCCTAAGATTTTTGAAAGCAAAGTTTTGCATAAATGAGTTAACAGTTGAATTTAGAAGGCTACCCAACGTCCAACTGCGTGAACTGCATCCTGTAATTATAATTCAGGTTATAGCATTGCGGTAAATAAGGTGGGTATGTAAGATTGTAGGGCTTAACGACGAAAGGAGCCCTAAAATGATAATAATCACTGAATAGATGGGTAAATTACCTAGGGGAAGGCCGAAATTTAGGTTTGGATGGACATCATTGTTCATATGCTTGTAGACAGGGATTGGTGGTATTGGCATTGAACATTTGGGTTCCCTAAGCCTTTATTAATATTATATTATGATTTTAGATAGTTCAGTATTAAGTAGATTTATTATTATTAAAGTTCAATATTAAGTAGAAGGTTTATTATTATTAAAGTTTAGTATTAAGTAGAAGGTTTATTATTATTAAAGTTAAGTATTAAGTAGAAGGTTTATTATTATTAAATTAATGATGATCTTTAATTTATAAAACATATTTCATTGTTTCTAGCATAGATTTTTGTTAACATCATATTGCTTACCCTAATGACTTTATTGTTTAATTGTTAAAGAAGTATGTTTGTATTTTTCAAGGTCCGATAAACTAAAAAGACTTCATAACTTGACTAAAAAACTAAGGAAAAATAATCAACCCTGTTCTTTTTATAATCGATATGGCCGCTGCAAGGGAATTGAAAAAGGTAGTTGTCCAAAAGTTCATGACCCAAAATATGTATCAATCTGTAAAAAGTAAGCATTCAGTTTTTAATATCATCTTATCAAATGTCGTAATATGTATTATTAATTTAATATAAGTACTTCAATACTTTCTAGATTTTTGAAAGGAGAATGCAAGGAAGAAGGATGTATTCTGTCTCATGATATAAGACCTGAGAAGATGCCCACTTGCTATCATTATTTAGCAGGTCTTTGTAAGAGAACTAACTGTCCTTATCTTCATATTAAAGTTAATCGTAAAGCTCCAATATGCCGAGCTTTTCTGTTGGGATTTTGTGCTGATGTTTACACTGTAAGTCATTTAATTTTTAAAGGTTAATTGTGATATCCACTTGGTCAAATTTTAATGAAATCGGCATTCCTCATCTTTGAGCTTCATTACTAAGGGATTATTTAATGTTTATCTCATCATATATAATTTAGCACTTTCCCTTAATAAAACAAATCATGAAGTTAGGATAAAATAAAAAAGTAAGTTTTGTTTTTTTAAAATCACTAACTGAAAATTGGGAAAATATCATGAAAATCAATTTTTTTTCTAAAAGCCATATTTAGTAAATTTAACTACAGTATACAATTCAAAATTGACTAACTTTCTAGAGAATCATTCGTCAAATTTATTATACAGAGTATTTGAGAAGAAAAATGTCTATAATCTAGGGGAAGGGGAAGAGAGTATACCAAAAATGTACTTCAGTGGCACCAACCTCACCTTCCTATTGTAATCAGTTGTCGAGATAGATCTTGTATGGGATTTTAATGGAAAACCACATTTTTCTTGATAAAAATATAAATTTCTCTACTCTTAGTGAACATTGCTCAACTTTTGTCACCATTTTCAAAATCTACAATGAATTTCTTATTAATGGGAAATCAATTTGTAGGAAAATATTGTTTTGTTAAGCCAAAGTAAAATAAACAAATACTTGACATAATCTCATGCAATGAATGAAGGGACAATTTAGAGGATTTATTAAAAGTTGCTTCAATTCATCAGCTTTTCAATCAATTACAATATTACTTGTCATTAAGCTAACAGGATTGACTCTGAAGAAAAATTATGCTGGTGTGCTGAAAATTGAGCACCAGACACATTATTTACAAATACTGACACCATTCATAACTCTTATGATTTGGCTGGGGGGGGGGGGGAATTGTCTATCTATCTTACTGTCTTTTATTATTATTATTATTATTTTTATATTCTATGTGTGAAATTATTCTTATATCCAGCTTGATATGTTTTAACATATATTTGCTATTCCTGATTATGAAAAAGAATTTTGATTTAGTTTGTATAATAGAATTAGTATCAATACATTTTTATAAGTGTTGCTAGAACAAAATATATCTAATAAACTTTTTACTTTTTAGTGTAATAAGAGACATGAGTTCATTTGTCCTGTATATGTGGAAAAGGGTTATTGCTTGAAAGGTAAGTCTTGCAGTTTACCTCACCGAACTCCTAGTATATATAGCAAACTCCTTGAACCAGATCAGTTTCCATTGCTAAATGATAAAAAACCGAAAAAAAATCGTCGCCCTGAGGTAAGTAAAACTGACAAGCATTTAGAATTTAAGGAAACAATTATTGAAAATGACAGAACTTCTAGTAGTAAAGAAGTTGATCCCGAAAAAACTGATGTGAAACATTCTTCGAAACATTTTCAAAGGTATTTTTTGGCATCCTTAACGGCTAATGAATCTGTTGAAAATGATAATGAAACTAAAAGTACAACCTCTCATCAAAATAAAGATGATATTGTATAATAAATGTAAATAATGCACAAAGTTTAAGTGATTCTTGTAAAAAAAAAACAAAAAAAAAGCCCTGTAATATTTGTATTAATTATAACATTGTAAATATTATATTTTTTTAAAGCGTATATCTGTACATTTTACAAATTGGAGCATTTTAAGAGTCTCAACACAAATTGCTTTGAAGACTGAGTTGTTGAAAAAAAGAAAGTATGTATATATATTCATCATAAACATACACATCCCTTTGTATATATGTTGATGGCTTACTTCACAGTGGTTATAAGTACATTTCCACTAGCTTTACGAAAAATACAAATCTCTATTTGAGGAAAATTGTAACTTTTCAATTAATTTCCCTAAAAGAACCTTTAATTGTATTTTTAGTAAAGTTAGTGGAAATGTACTTAGCACCATTGTGAAGTAAGCCATCAATGTGTATATATAAGTTAATAAAATAAATAAAGTTGTTGATTAAATTTTAAATTTTTGTATACAATGTTTATATTTATCAGATACATATATATTTGTAATTTTTATTGAATAAATAAATACTCAAATGCATATATTTTTCTTTAATTTTATTTTTTATAAATAGCTTAGTTACAAACACAGCCAGGTCCACTTAGCAAGTCTTTAGAAGATTGAAAAAAAAATATGTTTGATTATAATAATTACAATAAAATTGTAAACACTCAACCAAATGTTCACTGAAATTTATTATTGTCATATATTCCAATGTGAATGGCTCCACTGGACGTGTCAATGTTTGAAACTCAGCGCTTTCGATATTGACCATTTGTTTTGTTTTTTAACTGTTTAAATGCATATGTAACATGTTTCTAGCATGGTTTTTAATTTAAGAGCTTTAGTATTGTTCAGAGGGTGAAACCACATGATGGAACCAATGTCTTACTCGTTTTATTTAAAAAAGTGAAACTGGCTGTGTTTATAACTGAAGAGAAATTTAATCCTCTAACCAGCCCATCAGTCATTTAGACCAGCACAATGTAGAGAAACGCCAAATTATGAAGAAAAAAAAAACTAAAACCTAACTAAATAAATACTTGTGTTTTTATAGATGTAGTCTACATTTATAGAAACACAAGAATTTTTATTGAATATTCAAGAAACATTTATATCACTGTAATGTCAATTATAGCATCATATTTTATTGTTATTACTTATTTTTAGTCTTCACAACATAAATTATGTCAAGTGAATAATATTCATTTAACCGATTCTGATTAATGGATTTCTTTTTATATTAAAAAAATATTTTAAATATCAATAAGTAAGAAATTTAATAAAAAAGAAACATATATATTTATATATGTTTCATTCTCCATTTTCTGAGAGTCATTCTTCAAATTTGGTGCTTTTTTAATTAAAAAAATAAATAAATCTGTACTGTTACATGAAGGTTAAGAGGTTCAGCTCTTTGTAAGGAAGTACTGCTAGTAGACCAACTGTTGTGCAAGTATTTTGTCATAATCACGCTCAACTACCAGATTTTCCCCAATTGTGGGTATCTACTTTATGAGGCTGAGTGAACCCTAGAGGGCTCCTGAACTCACTAGGTTCACTCATAGTAACAGAATAAATATCTGTCACAGCCGGATTCAAACCAGAGTATTTAAAGCTAGTAGCACTGTCTGTTACAACTGAGCCACCCCATTCCCCTTGGTACTATTTAGCTATCAAAATTTGTTGAAAATTAAGGTGAATTTACTCAATTTTGCCCTCAAAGAATGCTCCTTGATAATATTTTGAAGCATAAACATACTTAATATAATAGTTTTTGTGATATATTTATTTTAGGAGGGTAAGAAAAAAAAATTAGAACATTTTGAGAACTGATTCTACCATCTGAAATGATGGAGGCTGTAGGGAATTTCATTATTTCCAGAGGTAAGCCTGCTTAGGATTCCTTGCAATCTAAGTCATTCATTCTAAGTTCCATCCACCCTAATTATGATGCTTTGGAAAAAGAAGAAAATGTTATATGATTTCCTTAATATTTTTTCCTAAACAAGATGTATTTCACTACGAAATATGTAGTTAATTTATATTTTTAAAGTCATTCGCAATAAATTATATACAGCAGTATAACTATTTCTGGTAGCTAGACCATGGGAGTGAATTTGTGGAATGGGTTGTTTATTTCTTTAGTATTTAGAAACCCTTATATTCCAGACTTCATTTTATTTTACAATTGTTAGCTACCTATAAACCTTTTTGGTACCTTGTAATATGCATTGTTCGAGGCCTTCTGGGTCTTATGTCCCACACCTCCTGAATCGGTGTCCTGTAGAGCTAGGGTACCTCCACACCTTTTTAACGTGGAAATATTCCAACCGAATCATCCTGGCTTAGATAAATAATTATCATAGGAATAAAACAGAAAAGATATAACTTGATGTGCACCTCATAAGGTGAAAACTGCCAATTATTTTTTTAAAAAATATACAAATGTTCTACCTTTAAAATTTTTTATATTTTAAAAAGTAAATGGTACAGTGTATCTCTAAAAAAATATATAAGACCTTTTGGGATTACCTTACTATTCACCAAAAAATGTCTCAACAGCATTGGTTTTATAAACTTACAGCAGATTTAGAAAATCAATGCTGTCGAGACAGAATATCTAGGCGACCTCTACATGAAACTTATGTGCCACTCTTGTTTGCAAAAGAGTTAGTCAACAAGACTTAACTGGATTGACTGTGTGGTAGATCCAACATTAATTAAATTCCTCCATAATTTTCTAATTACTCATTTTTTAAATTTCTATGGATCAATCAGACCAAATACGGAATATACTTATCAAGAGCACAAATGCTAAGATATATACAAAACAGTGTTGTTTGAAAAAAGAAATGGACTACAGGAGGAAATCAATAAAACATGAAAAAGTCTATCAATATCAGTTAGGAAATGTTACCTCCTTTAAGTAACCAAAGAAACTGCTATAAAAAGCTGAGTGTTATTGCTTTTTCTCAATGATCTAGATGAGAAACAGGTGGAATATTTTCAGAATTTAATGAACTTAGAAATAGAATGCTTAGACAACTAAAATAAGTAAAACCCCAAATATTCTAAAAATAAACTTATTATGTTCAATATAAATCTATTCTTATATCTTTTATTATGAAAACTTCTCACCTGAGACTTATGATTTTATTTAAGTTTTAAAATGACCCTTGGTTTGAAAATTGGACCAACATATTAAGGTATTTGTGCGTATTCCTGAATTTTCAACCATTTCCTGGAGAGTTCAATGAATTTGAAAATAATATATTTCTTTTTATTCTTCTAGTTTTAGTGAAGAAGAAATACTTTATTATATTTTCTTGTATAATTGAGCCATTCTTGAGGTTTGTTAAAGATTATACATTTATGACTGATACAGGTTTTTTTTTTCTTTTAATGCTCAGTCCAGGTTTTTCTCTATTATCTACAGTGAAAATATTACTACCCTACAGATACCATACAATACTTTATTTGCTCATAAATATGAATTAAAACAAAAGTTCAAACATTTGTGTAAATAAATCTCAAACCCAAACTCTTATATACTTCTAAATAGGAAGCAAAAATGAGAAACATATTCATATTTCAAAAACTAAATTTATTTGGAATTGAAAGAAAAGGGAGGGAAAAAAAAAAAAAAAACCATTGACCTTTTACACACTTTGACTAATAAGGCAGCATTGGCATAAATAGTAACAATAACTATTGAATTTCTTCTCTGAGATATCTAAGTGGAAACATAATGTACTCTTCCAAAATCGACTTCTTCATCCATGTCCTAATTTTATTTCATTTTTCGAAAATAAAAAAAACTTTTTAGTTAATGATAAGTACATTTAGCAGTTTAAATGATACATGATGCAGTACTAATGCAACCTATGAATTAAGCATATTAAATAATTTGATGAAACGTTGTGAAGGAGATAAAATCATCTAAGAAACATTATCTAAATATACTTTACTTTATAATTTTCTACTTTCCTTTAAACATTAATTGAATCAATAACTTCTTATTTCATGAAATGAACAATCGGACCTTCAACTTTTAAAATGTGTCGAGTATCTCTGTTGAAAAACTAATTAAGAGAGCTAGAAATTATTAAGAGAAATACTTTCCAACAGCGAGAGGCAGACTTATCGTAGTCATCACAAGAATTACTTCATAAAACTATTGTGAAATTAGCATTGAAATAACTAACATGTCTATTATAACAATGTATTGCAACTGTACACAATAAAACTAACAAAAAATCAAGGTATAAACTATTAAATTATATACAAAGTTAGTATACAACATAAAACATCTAAAATAATACTATAGGAATAATTATTAATTTTAAATGAAATACATAAATGTTTATTAGCAGCTCAGAGAGTAGTTTGCGGTCTAGGAGTAGGTGTCGCAGGAGGAGGAGGAGTGGGTGGGCTTCTTTCTTTATTCCACTCCTTCAAACCAGGAGGCAAGGTAGTATCTTCTTCAAAAGAACCAGTGCCCTCAACAAAATCTTCATATGTTGATTTTTCAGGAAATGGCCTTGGTCCTAGCAATTCTACCATATCCTCACGGCTCAAGATTTCGTGCTTCAGTAATCTTTCAGCAACCTGAAGAGAAATTTTAAAAATACTTAGTTCAGCTTCTGTTATTTGAAAATGATATGTAAAAGTGAAATGAAATAACATAACAAACCTTTTGTACATCGGCCTTATGCTTTGTAAGCAGTTCTATAGTAAACTTATGAGCAGTATCAACAAGACATCTAACCTCAGCATCTATGAGTTGTGCTGTGCTTTCAGAGTAGGGTTTCTCAAAAACCATATCTCCTGGTTTAGGTACTTCAAAACTCAAATTTCCAACTTTCTCATTCATTCCATAATGAACTATCTGCAAGTTGATGAAAAAGAATTATGAAAATTCCCTAAATTAGATTAAGGAATTAAAATTAAAAATCAAATAACCTGGGCATAAGCACTTTGAGTAACTTTCTGCAGATCATCCTGAGCACCAGTAGTTATGCGATTGAAAAATATTTCTTCGGATACTCTTCCTCCTAATGTCATACACATCCTATCGAAAAGTTGCTCTTTAGAATAAAGATATTGTTCTTTAGGTAAGTACTGAGCATAGCCAAGACCCTTCCCTCTAGGAATGATCGAAACCTGAAATTTTTTATATTAGTTCAAATCTTAATAACACTATTATACTTAAAATGCAATAAATTATGAAATTCTACTGAGTGCTTTTAATATTTTTAATTTTCATTGGGACAACAGTTACAGTAAAATGGGTAAAGAGGGTAAAATGTAGGAATTAAGAGTTATGATTGCATAAATAATTTATTATAAATTATATATATACATATATTATTTGACAATTTAATCTAATAAAAAGTTTAGTTTTCACTTCAGGAGTGGAGGGGCAGTCAGTAAAGTGATTAAAAAAAATCAGTGAAACTTATTTTATTTGTACTGACATTTTGGTCTGAATTTCAGGCCTTCGTCAGGGTTGACCATGAGGATTTTCCCCTAGTAAAAATAAGTTTCACTTATTTAAAAAATTATAATTTTGTATTAAAAATTGGACTAAGCTTCCCCACGAAAAAGCAGATAAAGAAGAGGTCGAAAATTCTATCATCTCTTATCTTAAAAACACGCCAGTGTGTTATCCCCTTTAGCCTGAATTTCAATTGATAATTCAGGCTGATACATAAGTAGGCAGATACAACTGTTTTTTTCTCTACTGCCCATTAAAGGCTTAAGATAATAATATTCTTTATTTATTCTGAGATTGATCCCTTTATAATAATATACAGGTGGCAAAATTAGGCTTTAAACCCTTGGAGTAAAGTAAAAAATAAAGAAGAAATTATAATAAAATAATGAATTTGGAAAGATAAAAATGAACAATAATTAACAGAATATATAAAATAAGATTAGAACAAATAAAACCATATGTCATATCATAAAACATAAGATGACTAACTTCTCATAATAAATAAAAAAAAAAAATAAATTATAAAAAATCAAATACAATTAAACTAAAAATAATAAATGGAAAGGTACAATTTCTGCTAATATACATATTTACAAGTATAATTCCAAATCTGAAACATTAAATACAGAAAATATATGAAACTTATTTGAAACTTTCAATTGTTATTCTTCTGGAATTTGGTAGACAGAATGTGGTCGAAGATACAGGATTTAAGGTTGGAAGGCTGTTAGAACTACGAACGAAGGAGGGAATAGAATAACACAGGGAAGAGGAATGGATGAGGAAAGATCTACCAAAGGCTGCGGTTTAATGGGCAATCACGTATAAGTCTGAAAGCCGTGATCGGAAACGCACTGAAGATTTAAATTGAAGGATATCAGAGAAGTACGATGGACAGCAGGATTGGATAACTTGGTAGAGAAAGGAAATAAGAAAATATTTATAATGAATGGAGGGGTAAAACCACTTCAACTCTTCATAAAATCGGGTGGCGGAGACGTCCCTGAGGACCCCAAAAAATTGTACAAAGCAATTAATTAACCATTTTAATTTTGCTTCGAGATCCCCTGAGACACCCCCGTAAACGCACAGCAATAATCAAAGTAGGGAAATATTAAGGAAATAACTAGGAGCCTACTAGTGACACCAAGGTTTTTAAGATAGACAATAAATAACTATGAATCTCTAATTTTTTTTTAAATAAGTGGAACTATTTGTGGTATGTATGGTGCAAAAACAGTAGCCAAACAGGACTTTATTATTTATACATCCTATTGGAAACAATTCTTTATAGAGGCTTGCTTAACATTAACATACCTTCAATAAGGGATCAGCATGTTTCAAAAACCAACCAGCAACTGCATGACCAGCTTCATGATATGCAACTGTTTTTTTCTCTTCTGGCTGTAAGACATTTGTTTTTTTCTCCATTCCGGCAACTACTCGTTCAATTGCTTGTTCGAAATGTTTCAGGTTAATACTATCATTTAAATCACGAGCAGCAATCAAGGCTGCTTCATTACATACATTAGCAATATCAGCACCTGCAAATATATTTATAAATCAAATAAATAAGTTCAGTAGTTCTTTCATTTTTCCTAGAATCGCTGCTTTTTAATAAACCAAATTTAAAGAACTATCTTCTTTTCAACTTTCACCCCGGCCCTAATGCAGTTTTTGTACTATATTTTTCAAAGCGGCCTCGAAGGATTGACTCTTTTCTCATTCAAGTAAAAGTACGTTTATCACCGCAGGGATATTGATGAGTTAACCTGATTTAGGAAAATGTGGAAGAAATAAATCATTCTTACCTCAGATGTAAGCATTATTCTTCACATTAATGAGCACTATTTGTTATAATTATATAACTGCTATAGTATAAAAAAGTAACCGCCCCTTAAAAATAACACATGATTCAATAAATGATTAACTAAATTTTGTATGATAATGATCATCAGTATTCCAGTCAGTGATACCTGGTAATCATAAACCCATAATTCTATAGATTATGAATTAATGGTAATATCAATGAATACAAGAGATTTTTTAAATCAAATTCAACTTCTTAATTCTGAAAAAAATAAAATCGTCAGCAAATCTAGATTCATTTTTAACATGTGAGTCCATGTGAGAACATTTTTCCTGTTGTATCTTTTATACATTTCTTATCATTTAAGTTTTCTTTTTCATGGTTCATGGATACGACTTTTCATTTTTAATAATAATTATTGTCATATATATTTCTATTTCACACCTACTGCAAGTATTAATATTCTTCTATGTACTCAGATCAATTCTTTCAAGTTCTCTAACCAATATCAATGTATTATTTATTTCTCATGTACTTTGATGGCTGCTATATTGTTTTGCTTAGCCCTGATGAAGGGCAAAAATTAAAAATAAGTGTTTTCTTTATTGACCGCAGCCACAACCGACTTTTCCTTGATTATATCTAGGCTCAACATTATCTTAACTTTCATATTCATTTTTAAGAACTTTACAATAAGAGTGCGAGTAATATAAATTTCAAAATAATAAACATTGAAGAACTATAGAAGTGGAAGTAGTACCAATTCATAATATGATTATATATATTTATTACCTGTAAAACCTGGAGTGAGAGCTGCAAGCTTCCTTGCTAAGTTGTCTTTATCAAGAACTGACTTTAAAGGTTGCAAATGAACTTTAAAGATAGATGCTCTGCCTTTGATATCTGGGGCTGGTACAAATATTTGTCTGTCAAATCTACCTGGTCTCATAAGAGCTTTATCTAAGATATCAACACGATTTGTTGCTGCAAGCACCACAACATTCATGTTTGTGTTGAAACCTATATTATTAAAGAGAAAAAACTGAAATAGATTCCAGATAATAATTACAGCAAACATATAGTAAAGCATAAATTCTAGCTTGTTTTTATTTAGTTATAAAAGTTTACTTTGAAAACAGCATATATATGATGGTTTCAATAATTCCTTTATGACCAAGCATAAAATAAGTTGAGAGTTTTGAGATTTTTTTCAAGGAAATATTTTTAGGATAGCCTAATAAAAAAAAATGCCACAATGCAAGTAAAATTAAAAAAAAGTTAATGATGTGCAGAGCAGAGCTCTGTTATAGACTATAACAAAATAATACGCAATATGCAAATAAGCATATTGAAAAATGCTTTCTTGAGGTTAAAAACTTCTTTAATGAAAATTCATACTTGATCATGAGAAAATAATAATTGGACATAACTTTGAATACGTTTTATAAGACAGTGAAGAGTTGATGAACTCTCCACCGGGGAAAAATAAAAAGCTAAGTAGATGGATGTTGTTGTATACAACATACCCAGAATCTTGTTATATAGAAAAAACACTTATTTTATTATATTTCCAAAAAACTATTTTTCCTTTATTTTTTATAACTAAAATAAAGGCTTCAATATTCTCACATCTTAGATGTAAAATTAATTTATATATTTATACATATTATTAATATATTTAATGTATTGTAATGTTATGTTATATTATGTGATGTTATCTACAGTTATCCTTAAGTTCTAGAGGACCGAGGATGCCTGATCATATCATTTTATATTCACAATATCTTTTATATTTTATATCTTCTATTATATATTTTTTATCCAAATACAATATTTTACTTTAAAACTAAAATAAGTATTTGATATTTAGTCAAATAGTGACAGACTGAAATTTTTGTCAGTGAATAAAACAACTTTTTTTTTCAATTTGTCATTTTTAAAAGTTTGTATTTTTTATTATATATATTTACATAGCTCTAGAAATAAAGAGGATAATTCATTACACTGAACATCAACCAGATTGTAAAATGCAAGGCTTTCAGTATTACAAAATAATTTTTGTTGAGTCAAACGATCATTGACAAAATTTATTTCAACTTGATTCAAATACCTAACCATTGGTACATTTCTCTGCCAACTATGCATAATACTCGTGCAAAAAAAAAAGTTGGTTAATTCAGTTTTAAAAAAATAATAATTCTTTATTTTTAATAAAATTGACTTTGAGAAAGGTTTACCAATTCAAAACAAGCATTGAAAAGAAAATTATGAATAAACTAATATCATAATACTAAAAAAGCTTACATTTTTTTGTTCAAGTGCCTACTACTGGTGTATCTACCCTATACTTATATAGTACCTATATGTAAAAATGAAAAAAAAAAATAAATATATATAAAGCAATGCTATTTATTGTTATTATTATTGTTTTGTAATAGAACTAGTACCACTCTTGTACTTAAGAATATATTATTAATACTAATTATTACTGAAAACCAAAAAGTTGAATTATAAAAATATATAAATACCATCCATTTCAACCAATAATTGATTGAGAGTATTCTCTTGCTCAGAATGTCCTCCAAAGCTTCGGCCACCTCTTTTTCTTCCAACAGCATCTATTTCATCAATAAAAAGTATACACGGAGCATGCTTCCTAGCCATAGCGAACATATCTCGAACCTAAAAATGTAATTTAAAAAAAAAAATTTAGGGAAGTTATAACAGATTTTATATCAATTGAGGCGGTAGCTGGAAAAATGGTGTATAGCTGAAAACCAAGTTCTTAAAAATTACATGTTAAACTTTTGTGACCCATACATCAATTTATGACATTACCTATCATTTATTATAGTTAACAGCTTCAAAAATTATGATACAGCTTTGTAATTTTGATAAGCAATGAAATGGATACCAAGGATTATAAAAATGCAATATCCAGAAAAAGAGCTTTTGATTTATAAAAAAGCATTTTATGGAAAAAGCTTTTGATTATGAACATCTTTTTCCAGTTAATGCCTCAATTATAGTTATTATAAAAGTATAGAACTTTCTTCTTTCCTTTGATAAAAATATATTAAAAATGTTGTCCAGTAAATCTGCCTCATTGATTCCATATAAAAGAAAAAATAACACATAATTCATGTCTTTCATTATATTCTTAACTATTTGATTATATTCTCTTAGCATTATATTCTTAACTATTGTCATTACCAGATAGCATACTTATGTCAATTACACCTAACTGGTAGATTCTTAATTCTATTTGTTTGGGATTTTTGAAGAGTTATAAAAATCAAAATTATTTAATGAGATGGGGAGAAAGAGACAGCAAATAAATAGATTCCCTAAATGATTATTCAACCTAACAGAAAAAGGTTGAGGAACTACAGGGTAAATTTTACTACAACTTCTATCATCATATAAAAGATGCATGATACTGTTTGCTATGTCTTTCCTAATATAGAGATGATATATTTATTTATTTTTTAATTTAGCTTTGTAGATAATTTAATTATACTTCAAACAGACATTCAGAAAGTTCCAGGAGTGGTGTAGTTTTTGAATTATTCAAAAGACTAATAAAATTACATAGGTTTCTACGGGGGACTTGCTTAATCTTTTAAAAATTAGAACTGAGTAAAATGCCTCATATATATGCTAATAGTCCAATTTAGATTTTTTTTTCTTGAATTAATTTATCTTTTAAGTGGTTCCCTAGACTTTCCCATATAATGTTAAGCTTGTCGATTTAAGCACAAATAATTTACTATTCGTCATAACATTTTTTCCTACCCTTGGTACTGGATATGAAACGTTAAGGGGTTTAAATTTAGAGACTTCAGACAAGTTTCATCAAAATTATTAGAGCTGCTTTGGTGGTACAGTCTCTACTATTACACACAGACCATCCAATTTTAGTACATACCGTTGGCAGACAAAACTTAACAGAAAAAAAATTGTTCCATCCATTTAAGAGATGATTGGGGTACACATAAAAAAAAAAAGTTTTGTACTCATAGGATCTAAATCCCATAGATTCGTTGAAAGCTGCAAATACAAAATTTGATTCAATTATAATGTTTTCCAAACCTAGTAGAAGTAACAGTAAGGAAAGGAAAACCGAATAGTGGAGTTGAAAGGTAATATTTTAAACCTTCAGTTTATGATAAATTCTAATATACGCCCTGGTTAACCTTATAAACTCATTATGGTAGAAGTAAAATAAATTTTAAGTGCCTTATTAGTTATTACATTTGAATGCATCTTAGTATATTTCATCTGACTTTGTACTTGCTCAATTATTACATGGTTCACTCTGTAGTACAAACATCGGTATAAGAAAATGTATTTCTTACCCTTGACGGACCAACACCAACAAACATTTCAAGGAACTCAGATCCAGAAACAGAAATAAAGGGTACATTGGCTTCACCTGCAGTTGCTTTTGCTAGTAAAGTTTTCCCAGTTCCAGGCGGACCTTTAACAATAGCAACAGTTAAACCAACCAACATATCCAGAGGTTATAGTGAAGGTTAATTTATTTAAATTCACAGCACCTGTCAACATAGCACCTTTAGGAATTTTTGCTCCTAATTCAATATACTGATGAGGATTTTTTAAGAAATTAACGAATTCCATTATTTCTAGTTTTGCTTCCTCACAACCAGCAACATCTCTTTAAAAAAAAAAAAATAATAATAATTTATTATGATCTTCTTCTAAAGAAACCAGAACTGTCTAAATCTCAATCAACATACTTAAATCTTACTCCAATTTCATTTGAGTTAATTAACTTTGCTGTTGATTCCATGACACCAAAAATACCACCTTTACGACCCCCGCGACCACCCATAATATCTGCAGATCTTCGCATCATGTAAATCAAAAAACCTGTAAAAGTAATCACTCCATAAAATACAAATTACAATTCATCAATTAAATTTAATGAAGATAATAAACAATAAAAATAAATCTTAATTATACATCAATATAGTATAGTTATATAATACCATAAATAATGAATAAGTCAATAATATTAACAGATATAATTCTATATTTTAACAATAAGATTAAGCTGCCATCAAAATAGAAATGACAAATATAAGAAGAAAATTAACTATTTCATATTTACGTTATCATGAAAGACAACTCAAACTTATACCTTGCTTGAACTACTTAAAAGGTAGGATGATCTTGTCTTTAAATGGACTCAACCATCAATATTCTCATTAACAATTACAAGTTATAAATGGGTGATTTTGGGTGGGGATCAGGGTTCCTTCCACACTAACAAAACAAGAGGTTTTCACATCAATAGAGTGGCTGGTTCCACTGAGAC
The DNA here is from genome assembly GCF_000696795.3 of Halyomorpha halys. Classification (NCBI taxonomy): domain Eukaryota; kingdom Metazoa; phylum Arthropoda; class Insecta; order Hemiptera; family Pentatomidae; genus Halyomorpha; species Halyomorpha halys. The sequence goes on along the minus strand of NW_027111275.1, from coordinate 480,264 downwards.
TTAGTTAGGTTTAAAGTACTGTGTCTCACAAGGTAATACAGGTCCTAGCAGCAGAATCAACTCCTTAACCTAGTCCAGTAGAAATAGCATTTTAGCTTGCAAAAGGTGGAGCAAAGATGATTTTCAGGTATTTTAAAACACAAAAGTCAATGAGACAGCTTTCTGGTGGTAGACCTGTGTAACTTGGCTATTGAAAATAACAGTGGCATGTCACTTTTCATTATTTCTGAGAAATTAAATTTTTTGTAAATGTACTTCACATTTTATGTCAATGTGATAGGTCAAAAGACCGATGGAGGATGAAGTTCGACAGAATCTTCAACAACTGAAGATTTCTGTAACCCATGTATGTGATGGAGAAAGATGGTTGGCGGCTGTTGAACAGGCCATGTAGCTTTATGCACCTATTTTGCCGATAGAATATGAAGGAATACTTCACATTTACAATAGTATATTAAACATTATGATTAATTATTCTAACTATAAAAAATATCAGCAATTAAAATAAATACCTATAATAAGAATAGTGGGTAGGAAACCAGTTAGACTACTAGCTTCCAACTCGGATTTGTAGACAACAGGCACATAATTTGGTGGCTCAATGTTCATCTCCATTTGAGCATTTTCTAAATTTCTTTCAAACGAATCCACACTCCCAATATTAAACCACAGCACACTCTGAAATAAATATTTTCTATAAAAGTTCAGCACTAATGTTTATGGATAGGAACATTTGTACACTAATACTCCTTGATACTAACTGCACCATCGACAGAATTTCCTGGAGAAAGACAGACTCGGACCCACTTCTTGTTAACAACTTCAAGTTTTTCAACAATTCCTTTTGATAAATAACTATAATAAAAAAGAAAAAATATATTAACTCTTCACCATTGAATGTGCATTTATCAAAAATACAATAGAGAGAAATTATGCCTTACTTATTAACAAACTCTTTCCATGCTATTTCTTTAAATCCCATCTCATAGTAAGCAATAGCTGCTATGAGTCCAACAACACCAACTAAGCCAAAAAGGAACCACTTTTCCTTCTCACTATCTCCTAAAGGTTTTGAGCCTGCCCCTCTGAAAACGTACACATACAAATTGCAACATATGAAACATAACATTCTATTTCTTTATATATAATTTTTTTAATTTCTTGAGACTGGTACTTATTTTTTAATTAAATCAAAAGATATCCATGTTAAGTCTCAATACTCTTTATCACATAAACACTCCAACGTTTCGGCCAATTCGGCCATTCTCAAGGACAATCTTAAATATAAATTTACACCTCACATACAATTATTTAAAAATGTTTTGCAGGCTATTCTGCCCAGGTCATTGATTACAAGTCAAATTACCCTATTTTGTCACAAATTCATTAATTTTCAAAACTTTTAATTATAGATCAACATACACTATCAACTATCATATAAACTGGGCAGAATAACCTTCAAATTTTTTAAAAATAATTGGATGTGAGGTGTAAATTTATATTTAAGATTGTCCTTGAAGATGGCCGAAACGTTGGACTGTTGAAAAAATGAAAAATGAAAAATTCTATTTCTTCTATTGATCATACATATAAAGTCTAAAAACATAGTACATGAATAATTCATTCAGAATGCACAAATTTCTCCCAAATCCAATAATACATAGTATTTAACTAAAATATTTTCCACTAAAGAAACCTAGGTTAATAATCTTTTATTTATTTTATTATAATTTTGAATATTTAAATAACTACATAGGTCATAGAAAATGTTTCAAGCAAAACTATTTCAAAATATGATCAAAAAGAAATAAGCTGGTTAAGATATCAGATATCTTCTTTAATCTCTTAATATTACTTACTTTTTAACATTTTTGTTACACTCATAAAATATATCAGCAGTCAAAATAAGTCTATAATTAATTTATTAAAAATTTATAATTGGTACTGGTAAAATAGCAATTGTATTGTTTTTTTCACTAGTTTTTATAGTTGTCTTGACAGTAGAGACATGAACAAAAACTCTAGGTGGTGTTGAAATCAACCAACTAACAGACAGAAAACTTTACAGAAATACAAACATTATACTTACAACATCTGACTGATTTAAAGACAAGTAACAAAATACTCTGGCAACAAACCAGAAAGATAAAACATTACCACCACATAAAAACTCCTTCAAGTGAACCTGACAACTCATGAGCAAGGAGACAAAGAAAAAGCAGGCTTATTTTACTTCTTATCTCATGGACATATTTCATTCACATGACAACTTCCTTAACCAATAGAAAAATTCTCTCAAACCCTATTATTACTCCTATGAAAATATAATTTTGCAATAAACATTTACCATGCAGAAAAGTTCATAGTTTTGGTTTAATTATATCTAAAATTGTGTGACTTATTAGAAACAAAGCCTTAATATTTACGACAGTTGATTATAATGCTATTCATTGACTAACTTTAAGTACCAGAGAATGGTTTTGCTATTGTCATGGAATTACAAAAAATATTACTAAAGCTTTCTTAAATGTCATACAGGTCTTCAATAAGGTGTGATATGTTCTTATTTAAGTAAAACTGATCCTACTGCATACCTTTAATTTAATCGGCCATATCTTGAGTATAGGTTTGTTTATTGTTCACTTAGACAGTGAACATTCCACATTGTCAATTTAGCCAAATAAGGGGCAACATTTTAGGTCTAGTTCTATCTGTACTCTTTATACACTTCCTACACTCCACAGACACACACAACTTAAGCAGATGACACTGTTATTCTTTTGACGGGTATTAACCCTAAGACAGCATCTCACAATTCAGAATCATTTGATTTTATCAAATTCTTCTTCCTTTTATTAAATTCCTGTTCTTAATGGTTCCAAGCTCCTCCTTCATACCCTCCCTTACTGTCCTCTACTATTCCTTAACAACCAACCGATTCACTTCTGTCCTACAATAAAAAACCTTGGTGTCACCTTTGATCAACACCTCTCCTGGAATAACCACGTTTCCCAAATCACACGCAAATCCATAACTGTACTCAAACAATTCCTAAAATTCCGTAATTCCATTCCTCAGAACACTAGTCAGCTCCTAGTATCCTCTCTCATCTTCCCCCACTTCAACTACGGATCCTTGGTTTATGGAGGGCTATCTGCAGGACTAGAGTTGAGACTCATGAATTGCTTTGTAAGATTTATCTTTGGGTTTATCCCTAGGCACTCTCAAGTCTCCCGCTGGTATTCCGAGTTGAAGTGGCTCTATCCAACCTCCCGAAGGCAATACCTCTTTGGTGTTTTTCTACTCCAAGTTTTTAACATCAAAAAACCTACCTATATCCTAGATCTCCTCACTCTTCGTTCATCCATCCACTCATTAAACACCAGATCCCATCTGAATGATTTATATATGCCCTCCTATAGAACCTCCTTCTTTAACAAATAATTCGTCATACGTGCAACCTCCCTCTGGAATTCTCTTCCCTTTTCCATTCGCCATTCCTCATCCATTCTTTCCTTTAAACAACACCTATTCCTTCATTTATTGAATAACCAAACCTCCACATCTTTGAAATCAAATAAATAGGCATGTATTGATTAACATTATAAACAGTAGTAAAGCCAATATACCAATGTAATTTCATTCTATCTAAAAATTTTTAAACGCTTGCCAAAAAAAAAAGTCTCACTATATGAACCATGTATTTATTCTTAGGGGACATATGTCCCAGAATAAGTTATTTTTTCATTTCATTTCATTTATACCCTCAAAATAAACAGTAATAACATATTAGACTATACTTCTGTTGTAACAAATTATAAATTACCCTGTATGTATTACTACCTTTATTGCATAACAGGCTATTCACTTCCACTAGCTCAAGAAATGGTCAAGGCCAACAGATCCTTTTCAGTTAAAGTCAGGGCCTAAATTCACATAAATACAAGTACATTTATGCTATTAATTTATAACCCCCGACAACAGAAATGTAATCTGGTGTCTAATAAAAACCAAATGCACTATTACTTGCTTACAGAAATATCAAATAAAATACCTTACTTAGACCCGTATGGACTAATACCCAACACTATTACAGAAAATCAGTTACTATCTATTAAAAATACTTCCAAGATGTACTCATTGCCTTATAAAGTACCACAAAATCATTGAACAAAGCCTTACATACACCACTCGCAACTAATGGAATTAAGCAAGGTTTTTCTAATAACATTTACAATACATGGCAAAAGGTATTCATAAATTTAATCAACATAATTAGCATAGTATTTAGGGATTTAAATAATAAATATGTGAATAGTTGTTGTTGATTGACATGAGGTGAGTAAACTAAATTTAGGTCAGTCACCCAACACTATTTCCATCTTCATTTCATAAGACTAAGTAAATCGATTTCTGAAATTTAAAACCTGGAAAAATACAGATATCTTATAAAAAAAAAACAAAAAAAATGGGTGCCATTCACAGTCATCTTAAAATTAACATCAGCTTATCATGTAAATAAATATTGAAACATTGTACCTTGTTCCACCAAACATTCCAAAAGACCATTGTTGAGAGCTAGGTTTGGAAGGTGTTGTGGGTTTTTGGTAAGATTTAGGCTGGGCCTCTTGAGCTGCAGAAGGAGCCTCCTTGGCAGGTTCTTTAACAGTTTTCCCCTCGGCATTCACAGCTTGTTTCTGTTTTTCTTTAAAATACTTCTCAAATCCATGAGGAGGTTTTTCACAGAAAACACGCCATTCCTGCCAAATTTTATCTAAACTAGGTATTCCTCGGCTTCTAGCAAGTTCTGACAAGCTTTTTCCAAGCTGTTGGACAAAAAAGTAATACTGAAACGTGATGCAAGATTTCAACTCTGGTGCGATCTAATTACAATTCATATGAGACTTGTAATGATTTGATAATAAAAAAGATATACAAAATATTGATAAATGACTGAATGCTACTATTGATAACACCATAAAGTTTAAGCATTAATCTCAACTTAACTGTAATATGGGAAAAAAAACAAATTGTAATATGGAATATGGTGCAAGATTGCACCTTAGGCAAAAACTAATTATAACAATATAAGACTTATGATTTGATGATAATGAAAGATATACAAAACAGTAATAATAATTGACTGAATAATAAAATTACTAAAATCATCGAGTCAAAGTATTAATATCAACTTACAGAAAAACTGTCAATTGTGCCTTGGCAAAGACCCGTGAGAATTAATCTTTCCAATTTCCTAGCAGTTAGCAACATACGGTGCGCCATTATTCTTATTTCAAAATCAAGTTATAATCTGGAAAAACATTACGATTTTTGTGGGTGCCGGGTTTAGAATAACTAAACCACGGACAAATTCACTCGGTTATCAGTGATGCAACTACAAATCAAGAAGCCATTCCTTAATTGAGACAGGTGTTTTAATAACCTACGTTAAGTTTTAAATGGAAAGAGAGAAAATAGTCTTAAAGAGGCCCTTTCCAATATATTTTTCTGTTTATAAAAACATGAAATTTTAAACGAAGAATCAAATTATATTATTAAGAAATGACTAACTTATTTTCCAAAAAGTGGGAAGGTTACCAAACAAGCTATAAACTTGCCTTGTAACCAAGGTAAAAGGAGCTATGAATGAACAGCGCCGATAACATCTTACTGTAAGCAAGATTGCCCTGCCATCTGTTTTTGATTATAAAAACTAAAATTTATATGTTGATTGTAGGAAGATAGTCGGAGTGACAGTTGATAAACGTACAAAATAGTAAAAAAAAAAACTATTAATCGTGGGTTAACATTAAATAGCTTTTTTTCCTATTGTAGTTTTACCTGACTATCTTCCTACAATCTACTTCATACGGTCAACTATATTCTTTCAATAAAATTTACAAAGTTTAAAAATGACACTAAACTGTTTCTGTTTTTTTTTTTAAATGTTTCTTTTTCTTTTCTATAAATTCATATCCCATCTTTTAAGCAAAAGAATCACAAATCTGGAGGAAATGAGTGGAAATAATACTTCAAATTTTCAACTATTTTCAATGTCGTCAAATTGAAGGGTCAAGCAGAGTCTTTAATCTTAAAACAGTTATTATTACACTCCATTGATAATTTTTTTTCGTTGCACGGCTTTCTGTGGTGGATCCAGGAATTGTCTGTGGGGGGCGCTCCTTTGTACCAGGTCAATACCTAGGTCACACCTATGATGTGTCAGGTTGGAACCTCTAGGTACTTCTTTATTTCCTAAAATGTACCGTTTCACAGCATTCACTAATTATATTATAACTATAGCTAGGAATACCCTAATTATCCCATATAAAAACCTTAATATCCTTTCGGCAATATCCACTATATTTAAACAGCTGTATTATCACTAATAAAATAGAAATACCTAAAATTCAGTTGAGACTTTTGCATAAACTATTTTAAGTACTATAGTCCGTTCGCAAAGAGAATATCCCTGAAACGCCGTCAAGGAAGGAACTAAATCTCTGGCTTCACGATGATAGTTGTCTAAAAATCTTAAACTTATTTTTATCACGCTATAATTGCGTAAACTAATTTATAAATAGATATGTTCTTTAGAAGTAGTGATATAATATTTCAATGTAAACTTAATGCATATAACTAATAGTATTCACAAAAGTAATAGATATGAAATATTGAGCGGAAAGGGTCCGATATATTACAATATGTTGGTCTGGGCGTGAAGGCCATCTTGAAAAATCTGCCACATTAGGGATACGTCCAGAGGGGATTAGGGATACGTAAACTTTTTTTCTAAGTCCCTGTTCGAAACTATATTTGATATTTAACAGGAATACTGGATTTTGAGAATTTTTGTTTTTTTTATGGAACTTAGGACGAATATATTCAACGAAGTGATAAATGTTTTAATTTTTATAACAAGAGTTATATTGTAAAATATGAAATGAAGACTGGAAGCATGGAAATCATGGAACGAGCACTCATGGAAAACCTCGAAAAATCTAGAGGAATATAAAAAGGTAAGAAAAGAAGCACGTAGAATAATGAGAACATCAAAAAGAAGATTCCACAACGAAAAACTAGCAAAAATGGAGGAAAATTTCAAGAGGAACGAAACTAGACTCTTTTACAAGGCATTCAAGGGAAAAATTAAAGGGTCCAACCACCCAGGACTGGTAATGCAGAGTAAAGACGGAACTCTAGCCCTAAACAATGAAGAAAACTGTGCAATTCTGGCAGAATATTTCGAAAACCTCCTAAACTGTGAAAAAACTAATGAGAAATTGGTGATAGAGAAAAACACCCCACAAAACATAGATTCAGACCCACCAGATGAAGAAATAGAAGAAGTAATAAAATCATTTAAAAATAATAAAGCCTCTGGTGAAGACGGCGTCCTGGCAGAAATGTGGAAGTTGACGAGTGACGACTTCAGAAGGAAATTCATGGAAATGCTTATAAACGTTTGGGAGAAGGAAGAAAAAACAGAAGATTGGAAAACCGCCTTAACACATCCTTTACATAAAAAGGGGTCCAAAACCAATGTTAATAACTATTGAGGAATTTCACTACTATCAGTTACATATAAGATCTTCTCTAAAGTCCTGCTGAATCGACTGGAATTACAAATAGATCACAAAATAGGAGAGTACCAAGGGGGCTTTAGAAAAGGAAGGTCCTATTAGGAGCAAATTTTAAGTCTTTAACTGCTCATAAAATATTACACAATCAGAAGGAAAAATCTTTACATTTCCTTTATTGACTTTAAAAAGGCCTACGATTCCGTGGATAGGGAACCCTACTGGAAATCCTGAAAGAGTATGGAGTAGACCAGAAAACCATAAATCTGATAAAGCTAACCCTGACAGATATAAAATCTAAAGTGAAATTTCATGGTCTTATAAGCAAACCTTTTCAGATAAAAACGGGGCTAAGACAAGGCGACGTCTTGTTTCCAATACTTTTCAACATCGTCCTGGATAAAATCATGAAGGAATTCTGAAAAAAAAAATAACTCAGGAGCCATAATAGGGAGCAAAAACAATCATGTAAAAGTGAGTTGTTTGGGATTTTCCGACGATCTCGCACTGTTGGCAGAATCAGAGAAAGAGGCTATTAGTCAAATAAATACCCTACAAATAATAGCAGAAAAATCAGGCCTACAATTCTATGGGCACATGAAGAGGATGAAGGAGGAAAGATTGAATAAGAAGATCTTTAAACAAATTTGTAGCTACAAATACATAGCAGGATACACGAAGCAAATAAGAGAGGAATTAAAGAGACTTAAAATTTCAGATACCGACTGTCTGGATAGAGATATGTACAGGGAAACTTTGAAAAATCTCACCAATATTGGAAGAAGAAAAAAAATTGGTAAGAAGTGGTCCGAAGAAAGAAAAGAAAGGCAGTCGAGGATCGTGAAACTGCGATGGGAAGATAGAAAATCAAAACCCCCAAAGAAGCCTGATGAAGAAATGAATTTCGCGTGGTCCTTAGTGGCCGTTATGTGATAAAAAAATATATATATATATGAAATGGTGCTGGGGCACACCAATGATATATATTCTGAGCCCAGAGAGTTGTAAAATGTTTACCATATTGTCTTTCAAACATTTTACAAAAGAATTCATTGACAGAAATTAATTACTCTTACTTTTTGGTATAGCCAAATATTAAATTATTTTTTCAGACTACTGCTGGATCTTGTTTTCTACATTAGTACCATTTTAAATTTTATTTTCTTCAAATAATAAAAAATTAAAAACAATATTCTAAAAAATACATTTAAATCTATAATAACAATTGACACTAACGATAACAGTGATCGAGTTCTAGAACTACTTCTTCTTACCGAAGGTTACCTTATACAAGCAGTATTTTGCTTGATGCATTCATTAGCAGGTTCGTTGTGATAGTGCTGAAATTTGAAGGCATATTATTGAATATTAAATTTGATTCGTAACTAAAGGAATTTTTCAAAATGGTAAGTATTAAAACAATGCCACTTTTTAAAGTATTCATTTCCTGTCCGTACATTCGAAGTAACTTGTATAAATATACATTTATCATTTATATTATATGGTGTGTCATGTAAATGTTTGTGTTTGTTTGTTAATGGCAATAATTGCTAAAATACTAGATGATTTTTTGTTCTTTAGGCCAGGCGATATGATTCAAGAACAACAATTTTTTCTCCAGAAGGTAACATATTCTATATTATAGTGAATATATATATTTAAGGAAGGAGGATGACTTATTATTTTATCAATTAATGCCGGCATTCTGTTGTTCCAGGACGTTTATATCAGGTAGAGTATGCTATGGAAGCAATTAGTCATGCTGGAACCTGTCTCGGGATTCTAGCAAATGATGGTATTATTCTTGTAGCGGAGAAAAGGAATACTAATAAACTTCTTGATGAATCAGTTTATTCAGAAAAAATTTTCAAACTGAATGAGTGAGTTGCTGTTTTAATGCTGTGGTTAAATTTACAATGATATAAGGTTCAGGTTAAATAAGCTTGTTATTTGATGCTCTCATAGTTAAATGTACTTATATTTAATGAACTTCTTGACTACATACTTTTTGTTTGGTCTTCAAGCTTTTTCAATTTAAAATAAAACTTTTATAAGTAGGTGAAATCTACTTGTGAAACTTAGAAGTTGCAATGTCATTGTTCATTTATTAGCTATTGTTTGTCTCTTGAAGACATTTCAAGCTCATATCTGGTATGTTTGCTTTTCTCTGATTAAATTAAATATTGAGAATAATTTGTTATATCTACCATGTACTTATAAAATATAAGAATTCCTTGAAGTAATCCTATTAGGGTAATAATATTGATTAAGAATGTAATGGCTTAAGTATTTATAACCCTTGGGTTCCACACTACAAGATTTATTCTGATCTTGATACATAAACTTTTTCATAAGTTGTTATTAAGTATCTGATACTATGAGTCTGGACCTTTTTCTTGCTGTCTATAAATCTAACTATAACTGTATTTATATCTATACCATTAATTGTAAGTTTTTCTATTATTATTACTGTTAACTAATACAATACATTATTGATAGCATATTGATAAATATAGAGTTTTATTTTTATAGGAACATGATATGCAGTTTAGCTGGAATTACAGCTGATGCCAATGTTTTGACTAATGAACTAAGGCTTATTTCTCAAAGATATTTGTTACAATACGGTGAAACGATTCCTTGTGAACAACTCGTCTCATGGTTGTGTGACATTAAACAAGCCTACACCCAGTATGGAGGTACTTATTTAATATTTATAATCAATTGTATATGTTTACTAACAACATTTACTCTCTCACTTTATTATTAAAAGATCCATCAAATTTAGCTATTTGATTTCAAGTTTCTTAATCATAATTAGTACAAGATTAAACTTATATTTGTTTACCCATAAAGTTTTTAATTGAGTTGAACTTGGTTGAATTTTGTGTGAAATATGATTTTCCACAAGTTTGGTGAATCAGATTTGGATTATCACAAACTGTTTAATATTATATTATCCTTAATTATCATCTCATAGTGTTAACACAATGTTACATTCCTATTATTAATTTTGCTAGTCCAATATTAACGTGTCTCTTACTATCCCATACCTTATCCTTGATTTGTTAGGGGTCATTGCAGTTTATGTAATACATCAGAATTCTTCATTACTAAAATTCTGAACAAGTCAGAAGTCTACTGATAACTGCGGTCTGTACATCCTCTAGAGAAATTTACTTTCTGGTAGAATAATAGTTTTAGATTTTTTAAAAATCTTATCAGAACCTATAAAAACTATGAATATAATCTTGAGAATGTTAATTAAATATGGAAAAAAAGGGAGAGGAATTTAGTTAAAGATGTAAACAGAAATTTAGCACAGGATAAAATAGAAAAACACCTACCAAGGACATAGGCCATTTTGCTTCTTGTTATTTTTATAGGATAATAACATTTGTCTATATTTTAATGTTAAGGAATAAATTTTATTATTATTATATTTTTTAGTAAATTTGATTTTTTTGAGAATAGAATCTACAGAAGGAGCCATTTTGGAAATATCCCATCTCTAGATAAATAATTTTGTACATACATATGCTAAAATATTGGATGGAATTTGATCAATTTGATGCTGGAATATTTTCACACTAATTTCCTACTTTAGGCCAGATCAGACTAGTGGTTCTTAATCAGTGTGATACTGGATCATTTTTGCCTTGACCCACAACTTGCCTCGAACTCCATTCAAATCCGTTCTTTAAATATTGGCGTTTGTAGGAAAGTACATTTTTGTATGCATAAAACAAAATAGTAAATGGAATTTGATAAAATGATGACCATTTTCACTTATCACCAATTTTGGACCTAATCAGCTGAGTCTTTCTTGAAATATAAGTGTTTGAGGGAAGATAAATTTGTACATATATCAGCAGAAATAGTGAATGGAATCTGAAAAAACTAATTGGAACCATCCAGATATTCTGAGATAAAAGAAAACTGGGGACAGAATGAAGTGAAGGAAGAAACAGATATGTTTGTTGAAAACTGGTGATTATACAGATGTTTTTTGTAAAGCTATCTAGCAAGGAAATATTAATATAGTGAAGTTACAAATCATTGTGGTAGGTGATATAATGAAGGGAAAAAAACGTAAAGTGATTAAAGAATAAGGAGTTCTCTGCTATAAAACAAAAAATATTGAAATGATATAAATTAAATACATCAATATGAGTTATTGATTTTTTTAATTAATGAAAAACCTGGGAGTAGGCTAAGGATGTCGATTGCCAGTTTTGTTATTAACTTGATTAGATTTTAGGAGACTGTTAACCAAATAATGTTAGTGTAGTGAATCTTTTTCCATGGGTATGAAATTGTATTAATTAGTCTAAATATAAAAATGCTTTATGATGAGGTATTTATAGTTGACCATAGATTAATGTGAGAAGGTGGTCAGGGTCAGGGGAGGGAGGGTATCGTCTGAAAAAACAAAAACCTATTTATTTGTGCCAACGTTCTGACCTGAATTTCAGGGTTTCATAAAAAAAACAAAAAAAAAACACCATCACACAGTGAAACATTAAAATAAAGGAAAATAATAATAAAAAAAATTTTTTGGAAATATACATAACACTGAATTAATTAGAAAGGAGTTTTTATTATTTATTGTTAACTGCTTTCTATTTAATTCATTGTTATGTATATGTACAAATTTGTTTGTTTATTATTTTCCTTTATTTTTATGTTTCATTGTGTGATAGTTGTTATTTCTTTTTTGTTTTTTAGCCCTAATGAAGGCCTGAAATTCAGATCAAAACGTTGGCACAAATAAATAGGTCTTTGTTAATTTGTGTTTTTTTGCTAACCGCTCAAAGTGAAAGACACATCTATTTTTATTTGTATATATTGAGCGTTGTAGGATATTACTCTTTATTTATTATCAATGTGGAGAAATCAGTGAAGATTGTTATTTTCTTCTCATTTTACGTTCATCATTGCATAATGAAAACATGTCGCATTCACGTGCCTTTAATGAAACAATCTATGTTGCCATATTTTCATCTAAGGAAATTGCTAGTCTAAGATATTTCTATTTGATTCTTATACTACATTCTCAGTCTATTTAGAATTTTTTTTTTTGTTAAAAGGTAAAAGGCCATTTGGAGTATCCATATTATATATGGGTTGGGATAAGCACTATGGATATCAGCTTTACCAGTCTGACCCTAGTGGAAATTACTCTGGTTGGAAGGCAACATGTATCGGACATAACAGTGGTGCAAGTATCTCTTTTATTTATGTTTTCTATGTATATTTGACCAATCATTATTTTTTTTCATGAATTATATGGTTTTAAGGTATCACATACTATTTATAAAGTCTTAAGATAATCCATTAGCACTAATGTATAATGTCAGTGCATAGATTTGATTTTATAATGTAGTAATCTATCTCGGTATTTTTTTGTCCAGGTTTTTGACCTGTGACTTAAAACTGGGCAGACCAGGGACTTGTAAAGAGCAATCTTGGTCCTGTTAGAAAGGAATCTACATCCAAAGCAACACTGGCTGGCCATCGCTATCCTGCTGTTGATCTCCCTGGATATATCATTCTCAGAGTTGACCCCTGACCTTAGATAAACAAAGTTATTTACCCTTTTAAAGCTTTAGGATCCAACCTCAAAGAAACCAATCTCTGGTTCCTCCCCTCTAAGTCTCAGGTACTTTGCTTAGCCTCATTAGTCCAAGTTTCTTTCCTGCATCTTGTTAAGCCAGAAATGACTCTTAATGCACACTCTAATCTGGCTGCAATTTAATAATCATCAGCATTTCCCAATAACTGGACCATGCTGTTGAACAGGGTCCCAGGAAGCTAAATTCCAGACATTTGTTCTGCTTTCTTCCCTGTAAAGTTAAAAAGGAGGCAAGTAAGTGCATCCACTGCCTTACACTGCAATTTGTTTTGAAGAGCTCAGCTCCGATACGTACAGCACTCTTAAAGCCCAACATTGTCATCCTCACAAAATGAATCATTTTCATTGGGATGTTAATCTCCAGGAGGACTCTCTTCCTTCTATATTTTCAGGATAAGGTTGTGGATCTTCTTCCTCAGTTCAGTTCCACCATAGCAAAGGAACTCTGCTTGAATTTCATCCAGTTCCAGGGCCTTGTGGATTTTAAACTTCTCTGAGGCTGCTTTGATTTACATCATCCTGCGGCTTTGTATCGTTGGAGAAGTCATCCTCTTCTCTGCCCATCCCTGCTTTCATCAGATGACACCTCAGTAGGAGCATGACAGTTAATGGCCGAGATGTTGAAGAATTTTGCCTTAAGACTATCATAACATAAGTGGGGAGAGATTAGAGTAAACCTAGTTACTAGTTGACAGGCTCTGCCTCTGATGATTAATCCTGGGCTGAATATATGATTGGTTTCATCGCAGCTATAGTATACAGTATGGTGTCTCCTTCAAGTGTACCACTCATTGGTCTACCAGGACTAGCGGTGATGTATTTCCCACCTTCAATGTGAGAAGCCACCTCATCAGGAAGTAAAATTTCTATATTACCTTATATCTGATACTCTTTCATAGAAGAAAGCTTTGCAAGATATAGAATCAGTCAGATAATGGGACACTATTTTAAGTATACCATATAAATGCTAAGAGCTATTAGAATAAAAATTTGGACCCTTTATTTGGCTATTGGTGCATTGAGCTCCATTGGTAAATTGTATGAACATAGGAAAATTCTTTAAAAAGAAAGCAGAAAGTGTACTTTGATTAGTATCATAGAGCTCGTCCTCTGTGTTAAGTGTGGGGGAGTAGGTGTATGTCAAGGAAATTAAAAAGTATGGTGGATAGCGACAATGACTCCAATCTATATTGGTAAACACTTACAGGAAACCCTGTACATATAAATCTAATCTGAATATTCAAACCACAGATTAAATTTTGCAATCGAACTTTTATTAAACTACGCAATGCGTTTCAGATCTATGAAATGATCTCTGATTTTTCAAAATGCAATCTGGCCACAAAATAATCAATGTGGCAATAGGAAAAATAAAAAATAATTATTATTTAAGTTTTCTACATATTTATTTTTTATTTTAATATATTTATTTATTGTTTGTTTTTATTTGTCGTATTTTAATATAGTAAGCTTGTGAGGAATGTGCATAAAAGCTATTTGTTTCTGTGGACAAACCTAATGTTTTCCTTGTGAATTGTATCGTTGATATTTTGACTGCGGAAAATCAAAAAAATAAGTAACTTGTTGGCTCAAATGTCTAATACCGAAAGATGAAGTTTGTTTACCTTTTAAAAGCGTATCTTGTAAGGTACTATAATATAATATATTATGGAATAAAGTTTGGATTGTTAAAAAATAAATTGCGTCCAGAGGTACTGGACTCAATAAAGGCAGTCTTTCACTTCCATTCGTTCCTTATAACTTTTTTGTTGTTTGCATTTTGCTCTTGACTACTCCTAACTTATGTATATATATAACTTAAGTATCGATGAAGCCTATATAATATAATATATATAACATGCCATGAAGCCACTGTATGCCTCCTCTACTCTTGGGGTGCCCTGGTGTGTTGAGATGCCATGTTACGTCAAGGTCCTTCATTTATGTTTGAATCTTGGCATTGTCGAATTCTCTGCCTGAATCTGGTGAGATTCATAGAATTCCCGGAGCTCCGTAGAATTGAAACCACAATCGGAAAGATGCCATAAGTTACTGAAGAGATCAAATATGGTTATCCATTTATATCCTCTCCTAGTGGAAGTATCAACCAGTAGATCATTGAACGGTGCATTTGCGGTAGGTATCTCCTGTGGTCAAGGCAAGAGGAGGACTTGGAGAAGAAGTGGAAAAACAGGTAGAATCAAGGAGAGTTTTGAGGAGTGTACTCACAGAGGGGCACGGCGGTTTGCCTATTATATGAGCGAAGAGAAGAGTAAGCTGACTGATTGACTCTGGGAAACACATTCGTCTGCCAAGAGGCACTAGAGAGATTGATTGGTGGAGAGAGGGAACTACAGGTCAGAGTATGTAACTGTCAGTTTATCACTCTGGGTAGGCCTGGCAGGATTAAAGGGGAAACAGAAATGTAATTGGGTAACTGAGGGGCTAAGGGAGGAAAGGTAACGTCCATGTAATGAGGAAAATGCCCTGAGACAACCTGAGATCTTCTGGAAAAGGTGGTAGCGAAGATATAAAATAGTGTTGTTCAGTGGGATATTACAATTGGAGTGAAGAGGTACAGCTATCAAATGCTTGTGTATGACTGTAAGTGAGAATGGGCATGATCAACTAGAGGGAGAGTTGGAAAGAGGAAATATTGAAGCAATATGATGATATTTTTTGTAAAGAAAGGGAAGTACTGAGAGCTACAGGAAAAGGTACTTCGGTGCACAAAATCACATTGAAGCAGGATAGGGTGAAGTACGTGAAGGAGAGATGATATCTCCAGGCACTTCGAAAACACATTAGGTAGGAAATAGAAAGTTTACGGAAACAAGTGATAATTTTGGAATAACCTAAAATAAATATCCATTGTGAGCAGTACACAAAAAGAGTGCCTCAGACGAATTCCAGAGAATGAGGGAGTTCAACCTCAATCATTCTTGGCGTGTTAAGGTACCACATCAGATCGATATCCTTCATTTCCTTTCGGATCAAGGAGTTGTCGAATTCTCTTCTCCCACCCAATGAGATGCGGCCGTTCCAAAACTACCTCCGAAAACCTGTCCTGCACCTAGTGCAGCATTGCCGCATTAGTGAAGAGGTCAATCATGGTTACCCATGTTCTTTCTCTCCATTCTCCCTTTTCTTGTTCCACGGTGATAGAGACAACCAACCAAATTTTTTTTACCTGATTTATATAGTACATCCATGTTATATTTGGCTAGAAACACCTTCCAGCCTATAATTCTGGCTGACGATTCCTTCAGTTTTCACACCCACTGAAGTGGTTTGTGGTCAGTATATAATTTGAACCTTCTACTGAACACATATGGCCTAAAGTGATCAACATCCCACAATATTCCAAGGAGAACTCGCTCCATTGTGCTATATCTAATTTCCGTCTCCATAAGGCACCTGCTGGCATATGCCACTGGGCGCTCTTCCCCTTCGCCCTCCTGAGACAATATCGCTCCTAGCGCATACTCATTAGCATCTGTTGTTATTGTGGATTGCCGAGTGAAATCCAGAAAAGCAAGTACCGGCTCTTGCTGCAACCTCTCCATGCACTGTCTAATATTGTACCTGAGATCTTGTGACATTGCCGTCCTAATTTCCACTCCTGAGCATTGGCATGTGCTTGTGGCATGGTGATTGACGGTAGAGGTGGAATCTGATTTGTAACTGGCGGAATTGCTACTGGTTGGTTTTCTAAGATAGATTTAGAAGTGGGACCCGGAATATACCATTGTTCACCAAAGAACCACCGTTCCATGGGGTCATCAGGTCCCAGTCCCCTTTCTAGCTGGTACACTCGTAGGTCGTCACTTAGAGTGCTATGGAGTCGCTCTATCCCTCTGCGGCTTTTTGGATGTTCAGGTGCCAAACCACTTCCAATATTCTCATTTCCTCTCTGATGCTTGTATTGTCGAATTCTCTCCCACTGTCAGAAGAACGTCTGTTGGGCATACTATATAATTGGAACCATGTCCGAAAGGCTCGTAAAACCACTGATCCGTCCTGTACATGCCAAAGCCACCTTACTGAATACATCGATGACTATGACTCACTTGGAGTGAAAGAATTCACCTGTAAGTCGCTTAGCGGTGTGTTCGCGGTAGAGGTCTCTTCTTAAGCTGCACGGGGTGGATGCCGATCATACTTCGTACTGTGGCACAACTCGCATTTGCACAACTCAAGAATCTCCTGGATTATGGATTTTCTGCCCCACCAGAAATATTTGCGCCACAATGCTTGTAAAGTCTCATTCAGCCCATGATGATTAGTTTTTCCTTGGTGATACACCAACACCTCCTTTTGATGTTCTGGATCTCGCAGGGGGCCTACCATCAACGTGCATTGGATAAACAAACGATCTGTGCCAATTTTTTCCATTCTCCAGAGGCACGTTTCCAACATACAAATGGTGAATCTTACTGGTGTTGGATGCTTCTTTTAGTTATCTACAGATTTGATCCTCTGTGATATCCGGTTGTGACTAGAGAGTCAAAATGATGCTGCTACTGTACTTGCTATGTTCCACCTTCAGCAACCCCGTGGTTTTTTTCTTCCAAATAATCTGGTACTTCTTGCTATTGATAATTTGCTCATGCTCCTCCATTTTCGCCGTTTGAACTTTCTTCTGCAGAGGTCTCCTCCCCATTCTGGTTTTCTGGTGAGGCCGATTGCTGTTCTTCTTCCGGAGTTCACTCCCTCAAAAACTACCTTCCAATTCCAGACGTTTTCCCTTGGTCATATTCTACTGCGTTTACCATTATTGCTCGCAAGAGCCAATCTACTACTACGTTTTCCTTGCCAGGTTTGTATGTGATGTCCATGTTGTACTGGATCAACATTTCTTTCCACCTTGTTATTATCGCCGACGATTCCTTAGCTTCCCCATCCATTGGAGGGGTCTGTGGTCCGTCTGGACCCTAAATCTTCTCTCGAACAAGTAGGATTAGAAATGCTCTATTGACCATATTATTCTCAGTAGTTCTCATTCCAAGGTGCTGTAACGTGCTTCTGCCACTGTGACACCTGAACCAACAATAGTAGTTGAATGCACCTAACAATCTTCTGATTCCTTTTTTGTCAGTCGGCACCGCCATTCGATGTAAGGCGCTACCTCCTGCACATCCGGTCTTATGTACTAGAAAATGTATTTGTTTTTGTCCCAGCAATGACTTCTCTCGAGATAGTTTTAGTCCGAATTCTCGCATCCTCTGGAAAACACTCTTAAGTGTTTCACATGGTCTGTAACCGATTTACTAAACATCAGGAAGTCATCAATGTAAATCTGGCATACTGATTCATCTATACCTCTCAAAAATTTGTATGTTAACCTTTTAAATGTAATGTTCACTTTCTTCAGACCTTCTAGTCTGTCAAGGATATCCTCAAACCTCGGTATCCGATACTTCTCATCGACGGTATTATAATTGAGCTTATGTTAATCGATGACCACCCTATATATCTCCCCGTTCTCACCTGGTGTAGGGTTCTTCCGCACCGGCCACAACGAACTATTATAGGGTGACGTACTGTCCACAATGATTCCTTGTCTTCTTAAGTTTTCAATTTCATCTCTTATGTTCTTCCGGAGTGCCTGTGGGTATCTTCGTTCTTTAACATATGTTGATCTTTCCTGCTTAAGTGGAATCTCATGAACCGTCCTTTCTGTTGTACCCAATACCTCTCCTTCATTAATGAAAATGTCGTCAAATTCAACGGTAATGGCGTCCTTCCAATTCTCCACCTGCATTACTGCCCCTTCTCGCGCCTTCCCGTCTGCTATTGTTTGTTGGCATCTATACTTCTTTCGTTAGATTTTAATATTCCATATCCCATTACTATTCTTTATCTTAGCCCCTACTATTCTCTAAAAGATCACAACCAATAATCACCTGATAATCCCTGAGCATCCTCACTACATGAATTGTTGAAATGCCCCCTTTAGCCCCTCACTTACCCAGTTCTATCTCTATCTCCCCCTCTACATTGCATGGTCCACCCAGAGTGATTAATTTATATTTGCAAACCTTTATTTGGAGTGTCATCCCCTCGCCGCTTAATAGTACTTCTCTACAAGAAATGGTGTTTGAAATGCTCGTGTCCATCAAACAGTTTACTCCTCCGTTCACTCGGATAAGAGGCAAACCACTCTGCTCTCCTTTCACGTGGTAAGTTTTTCAATGTGTGGTCACCTCTCTCCTTACATCCTCCTCAGATCTCACGTGTCTTCCTTCCTCCTGGTCCTAGCCTCCATGTGCTTTCTCGGCTCCTTTGCTTACGACCATTCCTTTGTTCATCCACTTTGTCTCCAGTTTCTGTTACTCCTGAAACTTCCGCCTACTCATTAGACGATCCGCTCAGTCTCTGCCGAAGGCTTTTCCTCTGAACTTGTTGGGCATTGACCTCTATTGGCTCGCCTTCTTCCTTATTCCTTCTTTATTACATATAAGTCATTCTTCCTGAATTATTAAATCCCACATTAATGAGGTCGTTAGACATAAGTGAACCCGACAGAACTAAATTTTAGTGTTTTTATGTCATTGTAATGTTCATTGCTTTTATTAAATTTTACTTATTATTTTTGAACTTGTTGATCTCTCCTTTTATCGTCTATTTTTAATACACACACAATACAAAGTATTATTATTATTATTATTATTATTACTTTCGAATTACTTCTTTGTCTTACTAACTTTGTATTTTGTTTCTTTATGCTTCTTTTTTTGACTTTCATATTACATTAGTTATCGTATATTTTCATTCCATTTTTAAATTATTATTATTAAATTAAATTATTCATATTTCAAAGTTTCTTTGCAATATATAACCTTACATTTTTATTTTATTAATTACATTATTTTACTCACATACTTAATTACCTATATACATCTTTTATTTCCCCCTTTTTTCATTACATTATTTTTATCTATATTCATTCTGTAAAATTATTTACTTTAATCATTCTATATATCCTTTATTCACTGGATGTTATCTTGCTTTTTTCTTAGCCCTGATGAAGGCTATAAATTCTGGCCGAAACGTTGGGACTAGTAAATAAACTTTCTAACTTATTTGTGTTATTCTCTGACCACATCTCCAGCTATCTTCTTCTCATAAATATTATCCACGGTCGACTATCTTCTCATCTATCAATGAACAATTGTTCTTATTTCTAATTTTTGTTTTCTTTTATCTCTAAATATGAGAAAAATAAACTAAAACTATATAGTGATTACAATGGTAAATTATGGTAAATTTAGCAATGAAATATTTTGACAAGGAAATCAAAATTTACCTAAAGAAAAAAATTTAAAAACATTATTATTAAAATTGAAATTATTTTAATTTTAAATATGTTGTATTCTCATTTTGGAATTCCACTTTGGTATTAGTGGAAAAAATAAAAAATGCGTGGAAATACATAGATCAAGCAGACAAACATTGTGACTCTCGTAGCATCAACGTCTAGAGAAATGGGGGTAAGCTGCCACTTCCTCTTGTCTAGCAATTACAAATCTCACGGCTTTAATACTAAATCGTATTTTTTCTCTTTACAATCATCCTATGCTACCAAAAATGAATCTATTATCATGAGTCTGTCTGAAGACTTGTTTTATTTGCTTGTGGTCAAGTTCCTATAAGCTCACTTTTTTAAATTTACAAATAATAACAAAGATAAATTGTTTAAATCCCATGATAATTACAACAAAAATCAATGAACCAATTTCAGTAACTTCTATAGGGTTCTAGATGGTAAATCCGTTTACAGGTGGGAAATTTATTATTCCATATTCAAATGAGATGAAAAGTAAATTAGCCCCAAAAGTGCTGCCTTCTCTTGAAAAAAAAACTTACTAAAAATCGGTGCATTTAGCCTTAACATGTCCAGTGAATGTGCACATAGGTAATAATGCAGTGACATGTATTTCCATTTTATTATGTGAAAAAAACATTAATGGTATATTAATTGTATTGTGGCTATTAAACTTATTACTCAATGCTACAGACAGATAAACCAAATGCTGAAAAATTTGGAATTTTGTACTTTTTTGTAGAACAGGAATTGACGTAAGTCTAATTCCGCTTAAATTACTTTTCAAGGAATGAAACCTGGTGTACCTGAGTACCTGTATTTTTGAACTGGATTGCCTTTGAGAGTTTAAACATGGTTCTACATTTCTTCTTTTTTACTTGCTACTAGGACTGTTGTTATTTTTATACCATATTAATGCTCTATTCCATTACCACCCTCTCCCGGTATTATTCTCATTCCCTTCTAGGACTGAACTGAACAACTGACTGGAAACCATGTAATTATCATAAGCCTGTTCGAACCCTAATGGTATTGAGGTACTTCTCTCTGTATTAGTATTTTGCATTTGGGATCACTTATATAGGTCTTCATTAATCTTACCAATTTCCTATAATTATTAAATCTGATATTAGATAAGATCTAGTTCATTCTCGATCTTTCATCAAGAGTTATTTCAATGTATGCCAATTTAAAATAAACAAATAAAAGCATGTACTTATTGATCTATTTTCCATTGTTTTTTGAGTATCTGCTTTAAGGATTGTAGGATACCAGGGACTATCTCATTGGTAAACGAGAGGATCATTACTTACTTGTGTTTAGTAATTTGCTTAATTAAATTATCCATGGTAAAAATCTTACTTTTTTTAACCTAAAAATGTATATTTTAGGCAGCTGTTTCCAGTTTGAAGACTGATTACAAAGAAGGTGAAATGACAGTGAAAGATGCTTTGGCCTTGGGAATTAAAGTTCTGAGTAAAACATTAGATACTGCTAAGCTTTCAGTTGATAGAGGTATTTATCAAATAATTAATTATAGATTTTAATTGTTTATACTTGGCTATTGTATAAAATTTATATTTGATCACATGTGATATCTTGTATTTTCTAATTAAAAACTAAACTTATAGTACTACTTAAATCTGTTCTAATTCTAAGAAAAACAAAATTTTACATCCTCTGTATATATAATTCAGTAGTGTAGATCCTTTTTTTTTTTTTTTTTTTTTTTTTTTTTTTTTTTTTTTTTTTTTTTTATTGAATCTTAGGAGTAATAAATAGATTTGAACAAAATGGGTCTGAAAAAGGGAATTTCATTGAGAACCGATAAATCCTAATTTTGATTTTTCATTTCTTCCCACAAATTGGGTTTTGAAGATTTGAACTCCAACATCGAAGCCCAGTCAGGTCAGAATGTGCTCTGTTCTGTATTCTAAATCCCTAAAATCTACTATTTTCAAGATAATGCTCAATGAACTGCTTTATCAAGAATCATTGTTATATTCATTAATACAACAAAGAAACCACTTACTAATGAGATATGACCAATTGTGGTGTCATTGAAAATGGGTCCCTAAAGGCTCTGTGTGCTCATGTGTATCCCTTGCTTTTTGTGTATTGTGATCATTTACAAAGCTTTCTACACACAGCGTGGAAGTTGGTAACTTATGGCACTAAATCTTTTCAAGGTTGAGAACTATGAGTTGCCAACTTGGGAAATATTTATAGTACATAAAATTCATTTGAACCATTTTTAATATATTCTCTGTGACCTTAGCATTAATACTGATTTCCATTAACGATGGGTCAAAAATAGAGGTGTCCATTCATCCATGGTTAACCAAGGTGTCATGTCAAGTTCAATGCATTCAATATACAGCTATAATATAGTTGTAAAATTGCAAACCAACATTACAATTTTTTTATAAACCAGTTAGTTATTGAATTAATGGTTTTTGTTGTAATTAGTTGTTTTTCATTTGTTATTTACCATATTTATGAATTGTATAAAAACATATTATGATTATTTTGTAGTAGAGAAATGATTTATACTACAAAAATATAACTTGAATGAATTAATATATTTTTTGAAATTGGGAAAAGATTCTGGAATACTGTAGATTATATTTTGGATGTAAAATCTTTTAACACAGGCCAGTAAGGTGGGTTATTCTTGATCTTGTGTTAGCGATGGCCAGTACTGAATTATTTCCAATACCTCGTCAGTCCCTTGAGTACTTCTGTAAGTATGCAGTTTTAGACATATGTTAGTCAAGTACAAAAAGTATTGGTAGTTCAGAGATAATCAAAACAATATAGAACTATGTTTCCCTGCAATTGCTGAAAATTATTTATGAAACCAGTGTGTTATCTCCATTATAAATAATAAATTTTACTCTTGTACTCATGTTGAATAAAGTACTCAAATACTTTTAAAATACTAAACTACTCTGTAGTATTTTTGTTAAATGTTAAAATAGAAGTCCTGAAAGGTAAAGAAGGTAATAAGTCTCAAGCCAGTTTAAAGTGTTGCCACCAAATACTCTTTCCCTAATGTTAATGATATTGGAGAGCTAGATGGATTTTGCCTCCTTGCCCAGTTTATTGACACGGTAGTTAGAGTCTCAACTGTTGGAGGTAGATAGAAACTCAAAGTTTCTGTCAAAGATATGGCCAATGTCTCAGAATTATTGGAATATGTTTGCAGAAGTGGTAATTCCAGATTATTGAGTTGAGATGGTTGCATACAAGGTTAACAACTCATAGTCATACCTGGAATATCTCTGCTGTGTAGGTGTCAAT
The DNA here is from genome assembly GCF_000696795.3 of Halyomorpha halys. Lineage (NCBI taxonomy): Eukaryota > Metazoa > Arthropoda > Insecta > Hemiptera > Pentatomidae > Halyomorpha > Halyomorpha halys. The sequence goes on along the minus strand of NW_027111275.1, from coordinate 456,419 downwards.
TTACATGAGAAAAATTCTGAAAGTTCTCATTCTGAATCATGAATTAGATGTACACCTCTGCCAATTACTAAGTCTTATGCATTGGTAAATACAACCATGGGTGCATGATGTTGAAGATGTGCGAGGAATTTAACATTGCATAGTTCTTGTTATATTTTCTCAAAAACTATTGTCATCTCCGGTGTCCATTCGATAAGTATATTATCCTTAATGGTGTTGGGAAAGTTAAGCGGAGCCTGTGTATAAACTGCATGTGGAAGGAACTGTCTAAAAAACTATGGAGCTGTTTCACTATTTTGGGTCTGGATGAGGAAGTGTCTAGTATATCATCTAAGTACGTGAACTGGCAATGAAGGCTGTATAGTTCGTCATTTATACATTGCTGGAAGGTCTGTGCAGAATTGCAGTAAATAGAAACCCAAATGGTGTCATTAGACCAGCTTGATCAAATTTAGTCCTGAGTTATGTAAACCATAAGGCAAGATCAGGTGTCCAGAAAGGAAGCAGTTTGACACTAATTCAACTTACATTAGAAACAAGGTGTTGTTGAGTTTTAAATCTGCTAATTTGTTTTGCAAACTTAAAAATTCTTCTGTAGGCATTACACATATCTATTAAAAAGGAATAGAATTGTTTCACTTATTTGTTGTTGATAGTTAATATTGATAACATTGGTTGATGTGTGTAATAACTAAAGTTGTTTCAACGTTTGGTATTGTTGTAATGAATACGTTCTTCTAATACAGGGTCACCAGTTTGCCATTTTTATTAAATGCTAAAATAGAAGTACTAAAAGATAAGGAAGGTATTAATTCTCAAGCTGGTGGACACCACAAATCTTAATTAACGAAGAAGTTTTCAGTTCTCTCTCGTATTTGAGTAAAATACTCTGTACTTCATTCCCAGAGTACTTTTTGCTTTTCTCTCTTGTTTGAGTTCGTAACGAGTGATAGATAATGAATTGTTTTTGAAATGAAGTTCAGTTCTTGTACTTACATACTATGTCAATGTAACAGTTGAGATTTTATTAATTTATTATAAGAGCTTCCAGTGTCCAGGAAAAATACATAGTAAAGAAAATTTTTCAGGGAATTGATTTAACTTATTTAAGGATCGATATTTTTTATATAAATTTTGATTTTCTGAACTAATTAATTTTTTTTACTGCATACCCATTTCCAGGCAAATAAGTTCAGTATTAAATGCAGAATATATTTATTGAATGTATTACATGATAGAATAATTACACATTAATTTTACCACTTGTCACATTGTTGGTTTAAATATTATTTCAACTTCCACCATGTAAATAAAATTAAAGTTTTCTTGAGTAATTTTATTTCAGTATTTTTTATGTTGTGGAAGATAAAAATGATACATTTCAAACTGGTTCTGGCTAATCAAAACCTTATATCCTGTTAATATAATTGTACAGTGATAAGTCTTATTTGTAAAAAAAATTTTGATAATTTATTAATGGATTTTTGTTTTTCATTTCTTTTAAAGTTGAAGTTGCAACATTATCACAAAAGGATGGGAAATGTGTTACTTCTATACTGCCTTCTGATGAAGTTCAACAACTTATCAATGCTTATGAAAAATCAGAAGCTGAAGCTAATGCTTTAAAAAAGGAAAAAACCCCTAAATCTTAATATATTTTTTTAATATTTTTTTTTACTGGATTACTCTTGCATATTCCTGTACATGCACAAATGTCTACACTTACATCTATGCATGTGGTATGTAAGAATACATGTAAAAATAAAACATAATTATAGTTTAATGTTTTGTTTTTTAATTTTCAGTTTTACCTAGTTCCTAATTTTTTTTTTCAATTTCATTTCCTACTTTTGACCATTATCAAACGCAACAAATAAGCTCATTAACTGAAATAATTCTTTTTAATTCATAAAAAATTCTTTTAACGGTTTACTAAGACAAGTCTCCAGTGTGGTAATCATAGTTGTTCAATCATACACCTCTCACTTAATTTATAGTGAATACCAATTGTGTTTTGGCCAGACAGGTCTCCATCTGTTTTATATGGGAGTAATGCCTGAATCAACTTAAAGTAATCCATTTCACAAGGGGTTTAGTTAAAACAAAAATGATAGATAAAAATAAGGTAATGTATTGAAAATAAATTGTAGAGAGGTGAATAACCCAAAGTTAATATAATATTGTTAGTGATTTAAAGTGAATTTGGATTGTTGGGAAGTTATATTGCCCAGATGAACAGTCAGGGATTATCCCTCTAATCAGCTTTGGTTGGCCCTTTTCTGTCTAGGTGGCGCTAATGTTTGTAATTTTCTGGGTATTTCATCAAATTGAAGTGACCCTCCCTATCTTATTCTTCTCAAAACTGAAAACCTCAGGCCTTTGGACTGAACACCATCTAGATATTATTAGGTAAAAATATTAAAATAGTGTTTTGAGCTAAAAAAAAAAAATAATAATAATGAACAAGTTAAATCGTTCTTTTCAACTTGACAAAATAAATTATCAGATAAGTGACTCATGAGGCAAATTGAAGACATTATTTACGGAGGATGGTCCTCGTTATTAATTTCATTTAACTGGATCTACATCAAGGCCCGTACATAACCTATATGACATAAAGAAAAAAAAAGTATTTATATAACCCTGCTAATAACAATTATATGGAAAAAAATGTCTATTATAATTTAAAAGAATTAATTCTAATTTTTAAAAGCTAATCGCTAGGCTGATAATAGATAAAAAGGAAAACTTTTTATAAGTTTCATAGGAAAAAGTAAATAAAAAATCTATTTAGGTCCATTATGTATTTTTTTAAATGTTGGAAAGGTATAATTTTGTTTGAATATTTTATTACATATACAATACATACATAGAAACAATTCTAATTATTGATATAATATGACATCAAAGTATTTCTAAAGTTATATGAATTCCTACCAAACTACTAAAATTTTTTAAGAAAATTATGCAAAGTATAAATCATCAGTATTTGTCTTTTATTAGTACATCAAACAATTAAATAAAAAACAAACACATTGAACATTATCCACAAAAGTTTGAAACATTTAAACTAACATTAAATTAAATCAACCTTATGGTTCAATACACACACATTTAATGAATCAGGAATCTGGACTAAATCACAAACAATCAAATAAAATTTCTAATCTTTTAATAAAGTTTTAAATAAAATGATTAAAGTATAATCATGAAATACTTATTCATGGTACAAGATAGTAATTATAAGGGTAAAAGGCTATATATCTAAATTCCAACAAAACAAAATATATTTCTTTGACTAAGTAAATTGTTTTTGTGCCAGAACTTACACTAAAAACCACAGACCTTTGTCTTCATAATTATTATGGAAACCACTTTCACAGTAAGTAAAGATATCTTAAATTCATCATTCAGAATATAAAAAAAAAGAAATATATAAATAATTAACTTCATATGACTTGATAACTAAGTAAGATCAATTTAAGAAGTTAGTTTTCCTCATTATCAGTAGATACTTTTTTCTTTTCAGCAGGAGGTAAGTCTCCATTTGGTTTAATGTCTGCCTCCGCAGGTGAATTTTTGTCAGGTTTATCACTCTGCTTAAATCTGTCATAACGTTCTTTCCTTGAGTCTTCTTCATCATCATGTGGCTCATCTCCATCATGAAGTAGATCTGAAAGATCTTTGTCTACTTCGGACCACATTTTCTCCTCATCTTCTTCACTGTTCTTTTTAGCTGGAGATTCTACAGCTTCTTTTACTTCCTCTCCATTTGCTTCTTCAGTTTGTTCCTCTACAGGTTTCTCAGTAACTTCCATCTGTTCTTCGTCAGTTGGTTTTACAGCCTCCTCTTCTTCCTGAAATAATTTTGGCAAATTATTCTATTATACAGCAAGTCAATTATTAAAAAATTATGTTGTGATTACTAAATAAAAATGAATGAAAAATGTGCATTTGAATTACAAAAGATTTCAGTTGATGTTCAATAAATCAAAGTATACGTTATAAGGATAAGGTCAGTAATAATGAAGCCCATAAATAGTGTTTATTGAAAGTAGCAATTATTTTGAGATGGTGTAAGGTCAGCAAAGAAACACAAATAAACAAAACTTATTTATATATGCCAACGTTTCGAAATAAAAAGTATGATTCAATGTTTGTTATCCGAGTACAGCACTTTTTTATTTGTTTCCATTTAAACATATACACAGCCAGAAATAACGTTGTGTTCAAAGATATTTCGTAAAGCAAAGTTAAGAAAAAAAACAACGCCAATATCTGCTTTTTGAATTTTATGCAATGAAGCATTTACAGAATGATAGCGACTTTATAATTTTCAAAACAAGATATCATTTATCAATTGATGTTTGTATTTACTTTTTTCACATTATATACTACCATGCGATGACTGCCCAATATATCATGCAAATTATTCGCATGCAGTAACTTGTTTTTTTTCTCTATAGACTAGAGATCCTTGGCCGCGTGCTGTGGTCCCAAAGAACCACAAACATGATTCACGATGAACGTATATGGTGTAGGGTCATCAGTCCTACGAATTCCCTACAAGGGAGTGAGCATAGTGTGGTCACCTGGTATGAGTGAACACCTATTCGGGAAGTTACCCATTCAAGTACTCATTATAATAATAATTAATAATGATAATAAAGGCTTAGTGAACCTAAAGGTTTTATGTCAATACCAGTAATCGTTCTCTACATACGTCTTACCAGTGACACCCCTCTAAACCTAAATCTATTAAATCAGTTTTAACACAATCCTCCTATCTCCTCCAGATGTTTATCCGTTGGTTGTGTTTATTAATATTTTAGGAATCCGTTCATTACTAAGCCCTATAACCTTATATGCCCATCTTGATCACCATAATGCTATAACCTGAATAATATTAACCGGGTGCAGTACCTATCACTGGCTCATTACTCATGTCAGGGAGCATCACACGGGTGGGAGATGCAGGGATGGTCAGTGAGAATTCCTTGGAAGTTACTCTCAGCTAAGCACGATGAACTCACTGACCAGAGGCTTGCTGGAGGGTGTGACGTAGGATCGAACGCCTGTCTCACATATTTTTTTGGTTAAAAAAATACCAGTCATGGACCCTACTGAGGTAAAATGCTCATTATCTGAAGGTAAACTAATTCCTCATTCGGGTTCCTGGGTGGAAACTGCTTCATGGGATTGATGGTGTAAGTTGAAAATTAGAGATTATTATTATCATAAATATGAGGAGAACACATAAGTAAAAACTTATTTATTAGTGCCAACGTTTCGACCAGAATTTCAGGGCAATGTGCACAGGTCTGCCACAAGTAACTATTACTAGGTAGACCAGCACATATTACCCTGAAATTCTGGCAGAAACGTTGGCACTAATAAATACATTTTTACTAATTTGTGTTTTTTCTGACCCACCCACAACCATGTTTTCCTCATAGTTACATCCGCAGTAAACTATGAACTCATGATTATTAATTATACTTTACATAAAACTTGGATAAAAAAATTATTCAAAAGGAAGAATTACCTTAACTGTTGTTTCTTCTTTTTCTTTTTTCTCCTTAATCTTTTGTCGTTCTCTATGCAATCTCACAGCTTTTCTTCTCAATGTAGCATCATCTTTTCTGGTATTGTTTAACCGTACATAGCGTTGAAGGTGGGTTCTTGAACGACAATGAACTGTTAGTGCTTTATCTTTATCATCCAGTCGAGGTAAATAGAGTTTGCACAAGTCACAATAATATACTTCAACCATCTTACAAAACTCAGCACCTACAAAAGCATCATTATACAAGATAAAAATTTGAAGAATTTTCAAATAAGGATATTTTGTTTGAAATTGCTTTTCTTATAAAGTTTAAAATAAAAAGACTATCAAGTTTCCTCAACATAACATACAGTTGAACCAACTCACTGGTTAATTTGTCCTTCATGACTATAATTCTTGGAATACTGACCGATGTATTCAACATAAATATATTTCCAAAAATGTTAATTCAATTAAACTCTTCTCTTATCACTTAACTTTGAAAAGCAATTATTTCAGTTTTATCCCAAACTTAGTCTAGTGAAGTGAGATTATTTTTTAACTATATGGTAATTTTTTATGTGCAGTGTGATTAAATACTTTAAAAAAATATCAAAGGAAATCCGTTGGATACATTGTAGTCAAATAAAGAAGAATTACAAAAAGGTATTAGGCAATTAATGAAAACGGAAATAATAAAAAGTAAATAAAAAAGAAATATAAAAAAAACAGTTAACACTAAGAGACGGGAAATAAGAACTAAAGTCAAGGAAAAAAAAGGAAAAGAATGAACAATACAAAAATTCAACAATTTTTTCTTGAGTTCAATTCTTATTTCCCATCTCTTAGTAATAACTGTTTTTTTTTTTAATATTTCTTTTTTATCTACTTTTTATTATTTCTGTTTTCATTAATTGCCAAACACCTATTTGTAATCCCTGATGAAGCTCTGCAACTAGTAGGGAAACTTTGGCTCATATAAAAGTGTAATTACTACTAGAGGTTTTTTTTTTTTTTTATGGCACCCTGACCATCTTCCTTATATATATTATTATTTGTATTTATTGAATGTATCTACATAATCATATAAACTAATGTTATATAAATAATGTAATTTTTTGCAAGGAAAGTTTATGCTTTATTATTAAATACACACAACTTTTTTTTTTTTTATCTCTAGTTAATTTTGACCTACCTCAGACGAGATCTGTGAGGTTCTACTGTATATCATAAAATAATGAGTAGATATTTAAAAGTGAGAGAGTAACCCACAATGATCATTATTTACAACTTTAAGGCAACATTAATACTGAGATTTTAACCAATATAGTTAAATTCTTAGGAAGTTAACAAAATCTCACCAAGTTTAATCTCGGATCTTTTTTTCTTTTTAGGTTCCCCAGAACTATCCTTGTCTACTTTTTCATCTTTGTCATTTTCATCTTTTCCTTCTTTCTTTTCCCCTGATTCATCTTCTGATTTATCAACATCAGAATCTATAAACAAAAAAGGCTAATGAACATACTTAAATAAATAACAATAAGAAAGGTAATTGTGGTTCCAAGACATAAAACAGTAGTGACACTAAGTTCAGTTCATTTTTTTCTTAGGGTGAGAATAGTTAGGAAGAAAAACTGTACATTGCATAAAAATTAGCGGGTTCTTAAGGAATGTAATCCTGAATGGTTTCAGTTTTGTCACAATTTTTGACAAATTGGATGCGAGTCCTGTTTTAATATATAAGATATGATTCCTTATTTCAGGGATCTTCTGAAGAAAGCGGTAACTATAATTGCTAGAAATGAAATACAAGTGTATCAGATTTGTGTAACTTAATCTTAAATGAATTATGGTAACCTCTTCTGTATAACTAAGTTAAATATATTAACAATTTTATTTTCATCCCTATAGTTTAACAGAAGATGTAGGGATCCCTCTTTAGTAATATATAAGGAAAAAACAACATAATTTAATCCATATTATTATTACTATTATAGAATTAACTACAGGAAATAAGAGAAAGTTGATGCTCTGATGTTACATTCTACTTATTAAATACAATTAAGAATATATTAAATAAATAATTTAATTTATTTACAGAAATAAGAAAAAAAAACATACCATCTCCGGATCCAACAGAATCAAGTATCATGAAACTACTAGGATCTAGCATATCACCATCATCCTTGCTCACAGGAGGGCGGGACAATTTTTCCATCCTTGCCTTCCTCTATAATAAATATAATTATAAATAAATGTAAAAGAAAAAAAACTAATTATTGGTATAAACTATATATAAAGTAAAAAAACCTTTATATGAGTTAGTTCACACAGATGAGACTCATAGGACCAAGCAGATTTGAACCAAATTCGGCAAATCTTGCAAAATGGTAGAAGAAATTCACTCATTTTCTACAATCATAAAAAACATAATAAATTTATGTTTATATTGAGAGTAACAAATATTATATAGGTAGCAGATATAAGTCATTATTCTTCAAAATTAAATAATATACCCTGTGAGCTGAAGAACTAAGATGCTGCGACTTCAAAGAACGATAATTCAGTTTACATATAGCACAAAAGAATGTTTTAAGGTGCATATTTTTAGCCTTCATCTCATCATCTATTTGTCTCTGTTTCTTTCTTTGTTCCATTCTCATATTAACAAGAGTTTTCCTTAACTTTGTAAACAACTCAGCCATTGCTTTTTGATGTTTACGGGTGTCCAAATGTTTAGAATATTCCTGTAAATTTTCACTCATTCAATTTTATATTGAATTATTACTTAAGAGAAAATATCCAAATTTCAGTAAAAATAAACAGAAAATTACAAGCAACGACAGTAAAAGTGAAACAGTGTAACTCCGAACTCATAAAGTTTGACTTTACAAGTTGCCCAATCCAAACCACCTTTCAGTGGATACCACAGACTCAAAATTATACTGATAATAGAAAACGTTCAATGAAAGATTAAATAAATAAATTTAAAAAAAAAAAAAATTTTTTTTTGTAAAAACATGTATTATTATTAGTGAGTATTAACCTTCCAGTAGATACACCCTAAATACATGCCACCACCAGTAAGCAACCCTCCATTTTATTTTTTCCTTTACTTTTTTTGGTCTATATATTATGTTAACATTACAATTGCTCAAAATGGCCTTAGTCCCAGAATAATAAACTATTTTGCATTACATTTAGATAAAACTAAATCATCTTATTTATTGAAACTTATTTGTCAACACCATTTAAAAACTTAACTAAATATAATATATTGACTGCTTTGAAATCTCTCTATCTGGAACAGCTGTGAAGAAGCAAGTAGCTCTTAAAGTAGGAGGTGTTTTTAAACAGAGCAGTGCAATTTGATTAATCTTCATTTTGAGAAACAAAAGCTTCTAATATTAGTATTATTGAAATAAATATTTTAAGTCCCAATTTCGAGCATAGAATCAATTAAATACTGATACTAAGGTCTGATGTTTACTTTTTCTTATAACAGTTCACCTCTCCTAAATAATTTCAAGACGCTTTCAGTTCATCAATCATAGGATACAGAAAAATCTACTAGATCTACTAGCCTGCCTATTCTTTAATGCAATTAAAAACATAATATAAACCATAAACAAACATAAAACCAGTTTTATGCCAAATAAAATAACTGTCGTATTAACAACAAAAACTTATCCAAGTGGTAATTAGTCTTAAATAACAATAAATTGAGGTGAAAATCTGACCTTGAAAGTAACACACAGATGAAGACAATGCGGGCACTTAAGTTTAATAAATGGCTGTCCAAGAAAATCGGTAAGCATAGGTTTATCAGATTCTTCTTCATTCTCTTCCTTTTCTTTTTCAGTTTCTTTTTCTCCATCCTATAAAAAATAATTAAGAAATATATCAAAAGATATAAAAATAAAATGTTTTTATATTCAGAAATAAAATTATGGGTAAATTTGAGATCTATTTAGAAAAATACAAATTTGAACAACTCAGGGTTTATCACTTCCTAGTTAATTTTTTTCTTAATTTTGTGGTGAAAGACTAAGCACGCACGCACACTCATATAAAATGAAAATTGTTCACTCATTATCACTTATGTTTCATTTAGAAAGAGAAAAATAATTATTCTAAATAGGATTTGGTAAGTAACATAATTAAGAGTGCTAACCTCATTTGGCTTACGAAGTGGTCATGTTCTACATTAAAAGCTTCATCATACATTTTTTATATTATTTTGATGCTATCTATTCAGGTGTAATTTAAGCTGGCTTGTTTCTTTTTTAGATATTTATTTTAGAATTGAAAATTGATTTATTAGTAAATGTTAAATTTTTACTTCCCTCACATTTCTCTCTTGAAAATTATTTTCAAAATTGGGGGTCGACTAATATTGGAGCAAATACGACATTTCAATTTTAAACTTCTGTCAAGTATTTTGAAATGAGAGTATTTACATCAATAAAAAATGAAAAATAATTTTTATTTACCTCAGTTTTAGAATCATCTTTTTCAGCAGAAACTTTTACTTTTTTAATTTTCTTCACAACTTTCTTTTTTACTTGTTTAGGTTGTTCTTTTTTAACTGCTTCGTCTTCAGCTGCTTCGTCACCTTCCTTTTTCTCTTCACCTTCACCTTCTTTCACTTCATTTGCCCCTTCAACCTCACTCTTAATTTCATCTTCACCAGTTTGTTCTTTCTCATTACTTTCATCCTCTTCTTCTTCTTCTTCTTCTTCTTCCTCCTCTACTTCTTCTTCACCACTAGAACCTTCAACTTCTTCCACTTCATCATCTTCATCATCCTGAATAAAACCAAATAAAAATTATTATACAAGTTGTATATGTTTTAAAAATTCATAGAAATAATTTAAATTATTACTTTTTCAACCTGTTCGGCATCTTCATCGCTATCTTTTGCAGCTCTTCTGAGAGCACGTAATCTTCTAAAAATTCAGACATATAATGAAGAGGAGTATACAAACAAAACAAAAAAAGAAACAAGATTTAAAACATTATAGGCAATAATAGATAAATACTTAATAACTTATCAATAAAACAAATAAATTTTATTACCAGCTCTATATACTATATTTACGACAGCTCCTATCTAAACATTTAAAAAATATTAAGTTCACAACAAATTACCTAAAATCTTAAATAGCTATATAAAAAAACCCTTTAAACTTTGTACAACATTACTAAGTCATCATATATAAATCACCCCCCTTACCCGCAACTAGAACAATATTAGAAGTCTAAATTGAATACTAAATTAAATCAAATGTAAAAAAAACAAAACAGAAAATCAGTAATCAGAATGATTTAAGTAAATTTTATTATTTAAACTTTTGAAAGAAATTAAGTTTTTAAAACATTATTGTTGTATCTATGGATAACATATATGTGAGAAAAGGGAAAAAATGGCAGCTTTTGAAATCATTATCATTTCACTTGTCAAATTACAGTGAAACTCCAAATGTTGACACCATTTTACAACTTAAAAGGGACAACATAATAACAAAGCTGAGTTTATCTCGATTATTGGGGCATCTAATAACTTTAATAAATAAGCAGCTAAAATAATGGAACAACTGAAGTTTCCTACATTTTGATAAAAAAAGAAGTCAGACATTCAAGAAAAATCAGGAGTCACAAAAAATAAATCTAATTTTAAGTTTAGTATAGTTATATTATTGACCAGGTAGTTCATGTTTTAGTTATTACTATTTTTTCTATTTAAAAAAAAAAAAAATCTCAAGACCAGGGAAGGAGAAAATAATGAACACAAAATTCTGTTGCTATGGAAACTTGAATTTTAGTGTTTCTCAAGCTGGGAATAACGAATATTATTTTTGTTCCTGCCAAAAATATAATGAAGCTGCAATACAATCTGGAAAGTTCGGAAGGTCTCCGCTTTTCCTGTCTGAATTGGATACTTTATTTTTTTTCCTTTTTTCACCTTCAGGTATTCATAAATTTTTTTAATATTTTGTATTTATCCAAGGTTTAATACTGCTTACAATGAAAAATATTTTTTTTTTTTAAATAAACAAAATTAAAAGTACTAAAGAGGAATATAATTTGAAAAATACATATTTAAGTCACATAATACATTTTTTTTTTCTCTTTAAATTGATTCTGTTTGCTAATGATTGATATAAAAATGATTAATTTAAATAATAATTCTTTACATAATAATTTGATATTATTTTAAAAATTCTAAACATGGATTTCCAAACCACGGTAATCTTCCCATTTTTGTTCAACTTTTCCATAATTAAAAAAAATTCCCTGACTTTTATTGGTCACAAGACATCCTAAATTAATAACATCAGGTTATGAGCACAAAGTTTGGTTATTGACCAAATTCGACAGTGGTGCATAATCTATACATTAAACATGAGAAAATGAAGATCTGTACCATTATAAACCCATGAAGGGTCAGGGGTTCTATACTTTGTAAGGAAGTGCCGCTGCTTGAACAACAGTTGTGCGTAAAGGTGATTTGTATACACATTATATATAAGCACATGAACTGCTTTTTTTTCCTCCCAGAAAAAAAAAATGTATAGATAATACACCTGAAAATAAAGGCCTAGAACTAGTAAATGGTTAAGATACCATCTCAGGAAGTTTTTATATCACAATAATGTGAGAGGATTAAATTATAAGGAAATTATGATGGGAGTTGAAATAATTTAGGAAATAAAGCAGGTGTGTACCTTTATAATTTTTAAAATGGAAAAATGTAGATAAAACATATTTTAAAACTTAAATTCATGAATTATAGTATCTAAAACCCAATTCAGCCATACAACCTACTTTGTGCATCAATATGCCTAGTATTAAGTATATTAAAAATATTTTTGTTTGATTAAGGATTCTGAACAGATCATATGGTATTCCTTTCCTCTCAAGCTAAGTTTCACTGTGTCATAAGACCAAAAATAATTTTAGTAAATGATTAACTCATCAAGCTGCCATAATGAAAATTCAACTAAGGTAATTTATAAATTAATAACAATGATGGTCAAAATAATCTATTCCAATTTAAGTTTAAATAAGAGCTGTAATAATTATCGTCAAATTTACAAAATGCTAATTAATTTCCTTGTATTCTATTTTAATACATTTCCAATTTGGCACTATTAAAATGTACCCAACTTTCGAATTTAGTTCAATAAGATGTAAAATCATTACAAAGCATGAACGCTAAATTGGAAGATTAATCGAGAGGTATGTTTTCATGAAAATAGGATACAAGGAAGGGGAAAAACAAGCAGTTAATTGGAGTCAAGTATCAATAAGAATAGAGGAAAATAAAATAAAATAACAGCAGGATTGGACTTGAAGTGGTTTGGAGAAGGACAGACAATCTATTTTAGACTTCTGTAGAAAAATCTCTGAAGTTGAGATATATATGTTATGCACAATTCCAGCAGTTGACTTTCCCAAAAAATGACAACTCTCAGTAATATATCTATCTAACTGTTTCATTATTACTGAACATTCTGGAATTAATAATTTAATTCAATATGTTCCAAAAACAATTTCTAGGTTTCAAATCTTTAAATCATTCAATAATACATAACATTTACCATTTCTTAGAGCAGCCATCAAGTAACACATGTTATACATACAATGTTCTTCAGGCATAATCAGTTTTTCATTATAATAATAAATCCTGTTGTATTATCACTTTTAACACAACATAAATGATTACACCGCTGTTTTTAATTATTTTAAATGTGTCTAAATAAATTCTCTGGATTAAGATCCATTATAATAAATAAAATTTGTAATAGTTTTTTTTTTTAAAGAATGGTCATAAAACTTTTTCCCTTGCACTCTATCATTGAATCTCTTCATGTAAGTAACCATATAATGAATTTATAGTGATAGAGTTAAGGTAAGCTCAACTTGCTTCCAATTAAGAAAAGATTTGCTTATGATCTGATAATAGAATAGTTAGTTATGATGGAAACAAAGCTCTTTGATATAGTATTAATTATCACATTTCTTACAATTTACTTTTATACTTTATGAATATACTAATTTATTTTCCTTTTATTACTACTTTTTTTATTATTACCAAAAATCTTTCAGATTTTAAAAATTGAAATACTCACATCATCCCAGGGGATGTATTTTTAAGTTTCAAGATTGACCTTTTCACCATATTTTTTGTCAGAAGAGGTTAATAAATACATATCTTTTTTTTTTAATTTGTTTCTGGTAAATTCTCTCACCTCTTTTTTTTTTTTATTAATATTTTTTGTCTTTACATTATAAAGAGGACACTATAGAGGATTTGTTCATGTTTACCTCCTCATTCTTAACTGCTTTAGGCGACGAATGTAGTCAGATCTACTGCTGAGGCCTGCACGTTTTCTGATTGCAAATGAGTCTCTCTTTCTGAGGAAAGATGAGGTTGATCTGAAGCCTCGAGATCTGACCCCACGTCCTGATCTACCTCGATATCCTCCACCTCCCCTAGGAGATGAATAAGCTGCAGGCTTCCTGAATGCAAAATCGCTACCTCTTTCTCTTACTTCCCTTGTGTATCCTTTATCCCCTATATACCCCCCAGCAGTTGTGGAGGCTCCACCTTTATCGAAGTAGCTCCTCCCAGAGGAATAATCACTGGCGAAACTCCTCTCATGGGATCTTCTAGTAGCCTGAATCGCACACAAATGTTCCAATATTACATTAATTTATAAATATATACAAATATATATCTGCTTTTAATTTTGTTCAATCTTGTTCAATAGTGGCATGTGCATTTAATATGAATTTAGCTCATACCTATCTCGAACAGATGATACAATTACATAACAAATAATGCACAAACCAATATTTCTTTTATTTCTTTCCAATTAATGATTTTTTTAACTCCATAATTTAAAGAAAAATAAGTTCCTTCCAATATCCAATTATAGCATTACATTAAACTTTTTATTCAAAGTTAAAACATATTAAATCAAATTCAAAATAGAATAGGAAGGGTGAGTGAGGTAGTAATAAGAAATTAAAAAAAAGTAATTAATGAAACTAACAACTAACTATATTAAACTTAAAATATACTTTTTAATTATTAGTAATCATTCCTAAGATATTATTTATAAGAAAATTATATATAATTTGAACATTAATCGATGAGTTAAATCATCAATTTTACTACTTTAAATAAAAGAAAAGAACCCCATAAATTTAAAAAAAAGATTTTTATACCAAATAAAAACTGAAATAATCTATGTTGACTATATTATTTAATCTAAGTGCAGTTAAAACTTATTTATTAGAAAAAACATTTATTATCTTGCACAAAATAAAAATCCCTTTCTAATTAAAATAGAACATTGAAAAAACAAGATGATGATTGGTATACTGTGCATCAAAAATTAAAACAATTGATAAATAAATAATTGAGAACCAACTATTGAATAGTGTTATCTAACATTTTAAATTTAAAAAATTCTAAATTTAGTAAATGAAGGATACAGAACTATATTAATGGTTTTTAAAGCAGTAAGGACATATTCGGGGAGAGGGAATAGTCAACACAAAACTATCCCACAGTTGGCCGTACACAAATAGGTACTTTAGACAAGCCAAATCTGTAGGCTTAATTCACAGGATTTCCACTAAAATTGTTCAAAAACTGATATACAAAAGGGAAGAAAACTCAGTTTCTAAATTAATGTAGGTTAGAATAATTTAGAGACTGGCATAAACCAAAAAAGTAAGTGCCCACAATCATCAAACTTCAGAGATGGATTTAAATAATAGAAAATGATGGGATACATAATGAATAGTAAGCTTAATATAAGTTACTACCAATTTATCAGCTATCAATTTTAAAATTTAAAGATAAAAATTTATATCTTGGTGCATACACTATTAATTAAACATATCACAGCTTGAATAGTGGCACAAAAAAAAAAAATTATTTTATTTTGAACAGGACGTATTAAAAAGATAGTACCATAGATAGGGATTACTTTTTTTACTAGAGTTCTCTGACAGACCATTAGGGTTGTAACCAAGTAACCCCAGATAATGGTATAATCTATACCATGACAAGACAAAATAAAGCAAAAAAAATTTTTGGGATGTTCCATGATTAAAGCACATTAGCAATATGAATCAGGTTTAAAAACAAGTATACTGAACAAAAGTGAATACACAACAATAAACATACTTAATGTAATGACAGTATCATTAAGAAAGTAATCAACAAAGGAGGGACAGGAATAAATAATATTACATAGGGTTTAATCTATTTGATTAAACTAAATTAACAAATTTTGATTTAGACCAAGTTCTCTAAAGGGAAATTTTTTTTGATGCTATTGGAATAAAGTTGGTTATATATGAAAATTTTATATTAAAAACGATGACTGATAGAATAAGTATTTAATGAATCAGTGAATACAGTCATGGAATCATAGGAAAAAGACATTTCAGAACAAAAAAAATTACAATTACAGTTTATATGTATATATAGTTGACCGTAAACGTAACGTTGGAAAATAAATAGTTGTAAACTATTTTTGATTGACTATTGACCGCAACCCTGACCATCTTCCAATATATTACAATTATAGTTGCATTAAAGCAATATATGAGGCATGTCCAGAAAGTCAGAGTGCTGTAGAGCTGTTGTGTCATGCAGTGATTTTTTTCTTTCAAAAGTTGGTAACACTGAGGTGTAACGAGGGTCTCTGGAACACAAGCTCCAGAGACTCACATCAATACCAAAACTAACATAATAGTGTCTCTTTCTGTGAAATATGTCAATAAGAAATTCCACCAAGTGCGAAGTGCGTGCTCTGCCATAAGGATCCTTCTCATGGAAGGAAAATTTTTGGCATTTTGAATTTTTTACAGGAATGATGAACGGACGTATTTAAGTGGTGTTTTAAGTTTGATGAAGAAAGAACAAATATTTATGGCCAGCAAAGGAATAACAGTGATCAATGACTAAATATAAAAAATCGAGGAAATTTTTTATGAAGACTAATGACAGACACTGGATGAAATGTATGTGATGTGACATTTCAGATCTTTCTAACACGAAACAATAACAGAAATTCTAGGACATCAACAATTTTGATCAATATTAATTTCAAAATTTCAAAATAACTGACAGATCGGCACAAATTGAATAGGGTCCCTTGAGTTTATGAGTTCATTGAGTGATCTGAATTGGGAGGTGAGGATTTTCTCAAAGTCAGCCCAAAAACTACAAAAAGACAAGAGAGCAATTTAAAATAAAAAGAGAACAAACAAAGCAAAAGTAGACGAAGGGAGTTCATTTATTACACAAGACCTGCCCGCACATGGCCAACACCACCAAGTTTGGTTGGGACGTATTGAACCACCCTTCTTAATTCCCTGACTTGGAGAGCCTTCAGATTTCCATCATCTTACCACACATGTATGGAAAAAAATGTTAAATCAATGGGTAGGTGAAACAGGAAGTCTTGAAGTGGATGAAGGAGATGGCAGGACAGTTCTAAAAGAAGGGCAAAAAAATAAAAGCTTATGCCACGACTTTAATCTTTATAGAACAGGAAGCCCATTACATGGAAAAATAGGTAACGTATATATACTTAAATATCCTGTATTTTTTATTAATACAAAAAATTAAGTACTCTTCTGGACATACCTCGTATATCAAACTTAATTCGAAAACATCTTAATTACATTTTTTTTTCTAAAGTCAAGTTATAAGTGAATCTTGAAGTTTGATGTATTTATTATTTTTTGTAGTTTTAAGAATAAAAGAGGTTTTAAAAACTCACTAATAAAAGAATTTTTTCGATTCCTAAAACTACCTAAAATGCACATAACTTTAGAATTCACAGAAAACTTTACATTTGTAAAAATGTACTTATGAGGTTTTGGAATTATCGTCGCAGAAATAAAAGATCTCCAAGTTTTGATACAGGAGATTAAAAAAAAAAAAAAATTATTTGAGGACATATATTCTTGAACTGTTTCAAAACAATAAAAATCATTTGGGGAACAATGTTCTTAAATGTAAATACAAAATTTGCCAAGTCTTACCTACAACATTAGTTATAATATTCATCGGAATATAGAATTTAATAATAACCTAAAATGATAACGAATGACATAAAAAACTAATTACATCGGTCCAATATTTTATTTCTTTACAATGTATATTAATAATTATTCCTGATAGAAGCAAAAAGTCTAGAAAAAAATGTAATAATAAAAAACGTTTTAAAATACATCTGTAATAACCAGCAAGAAAAAGGGAGTAGTAAAATAAAAAGTGAAAACCTAGTTTAGAAAAATTAATAAATTTTTACCAATTAACATAAGATTTCTAAATTATGGAAGGAGCAATCATGTTTCCTTAGGAGATAACAAAAAAAAACTTTCTACATCCACCAAACTAAGAAAATAAATGAAAGATAAAAATGAATATTTACCACCACGGTCTCACTAACCCGAAAATACAAGAAAGGTTGCATGTACACAAATTTCTGTTAAAATGTATAATTTCTGGGCACATCAATAGTATTTAATAATCTTAAAACTGTGACATGTAAATACAGAATTACTAATACTTCAGTAGTTTAATTTAAACTAAAACAACAATTTTAATAAAGTATTAATAATATCTATGATCTATTCAAAGCCTTTTAAAATCAAAATATCACTTATTGAAAAAAGTATCATACCATATTGTATAAATACATACCTTTTAGTTACTTCTTGACTCTTCTGAACCTTACTTAATATAAAGGGGAGAGAAACATTTAAATGTATAGCCTACCAAAAAACTGAAGAAAAAATATCTTGGTGTGCAAACAAAAAGATTTTGAAGATCTTTTAATAATTAACAAATATACTTGTTATTATATTTCATAAACAAAAAAAGAGAGGCAAATGATGGCAATAGAAAAATAAATGAAATATTTTACCCCAAGTATAATGGAAGCTTAGGGATTAATGTTCAAATAACACCAGGCATGTACAGAAAGTAAGAGTACTGTGTAAATTTTTTTTTTTTTTTTAAAGTTAGCAACTCTGAGAGGTAGTGGGTTCTTGAACCTAATGAGGACTGGAGACCCACGTTCATGCCAAAACTCAACTCGTAGAGTCCACCACTTCTATGAAATATCTCAACAACAAATCCTGCAAAGTGGAGACTGTCATAAGGCTCCTTCTCGTAGAAGGAAAAACTGTTACCTTGACTAGTTTGTTTGATTTTTTAACTCAGGAAGAGACAATTACACAATACTGTAAGTCACTAAAAAAGCTCAAGAGGGTAATTGAAAATAGATGGAGGGGAATGTTGACGAAGGTAGTGCGATAGTTGCACAACACCCACACCAAACATCTCCAAGATGCTTTTGGACTGGTTATAGGTAGGAATGTTGAACCACCAGGCTTACTCCCCTGAATAGGAACCTTCAGATTTTCATCCTATCACCTTCCTGAAGACTCATATGGGTGGAAAAAATTTTCAAACCGATGAGGAGATGAACTTAAGGTTTTGAAGTGGATGAAGGAGATGGCAGAATAGTTCCATGAGGAAGGCATAAAAAAGCTTCTGCTACAACTTAAACCTGCATAGAAGATAATTCCATGAAAACTAAGTAACATATACCCCTACAATAACCTATAAATTTTTTTTTTAATGAATTTATTTATTTCCACCTTTCCCTACTTTGTAAGCAATACAGGTTTGTAGCAGTAGTTCAATGTCACACATATAGCATTGAACTATGGCTAATAAATCGATTTATAAGCACAATCTCTGCTTGAAGGTTGAGTCTTCTGCGCCTCTGAGTGGTAAATTGGCCTTGCAGGGGGTGGTCTTCTTCTTTGATAAAGATTAGAGTGGACTGGCCAAACAATTGTTTTCCACCCATATATACATTCTTTGAAGTTTTCTTCGATTACTAACTGGGGGAAACCATCCTCTGTTAGGGTGTAGAATCCTGTTTTTCTTGGCACTTTGGCCTATAGTATATAAAAGTCAGTGCAGTCCATTATGATGTGCTCAGCACTCTCTGGAACACCACAACTAGGAGCAAAGGGGATCAATAGCCATCCCGTGGCCATGAAGTTTATGCTCAAAATCTCCCATGCTCTGTGAGAAATTGAGAGAGCCAGTAGTCTGGAAGGGCCCGCTTTGCTTCCATACGTGACTGAACATCAGGGAAATATTTCCTTAAGGAAGAAATATTTCCTTCATTAACACCCTTTGGGCTTGTCACCCAATGTCGGTTCCACTCTTCTGTGGTGTCCTTCCGGAGAATCGTTTTCCATTTGCTTGGACTCTCATCAATCCTCACCGGAAGATTTGTTGGCAGACCTGCCGAGCCCTCTCTCTTGAATTACACATCATCATTTCTTCCTGAAAGAGGAAATTGAGAGGTACCCCTCCTACCAGGACTTGCAAAGCCTCATGTGAAACACTCCGGTATGCCTTGGTGACTCTAAGCAAAGCCGTCTGTTGGATCGTAGCCAATATTCTCTTCTGCCGATGAGAGATTCTGGATCCAGGCTGGGGAGGCAAACCTCAGAATAACCACGACCATTCCTTTATAGATGGTCATTGTTGCAGGGTATCTGAGGCCCCAGAAGGCTTTTTTTTAATAAATAAAATTGAGAACTAATACTCTCTGGACACGTTTCATACTAATACCACAGGCATATAAATAAAAAAAATTGTCAAATTTCACTTCCCTTAAATGTGACGAAACTCCATGATAAACTTAATTTTTCCAATGTCATGTGTGTTTGATCTATCAAGAAAAATATAAAATACCAACCCCTCCTGGTTGGAACACACTTTTGCTTTAAGACATAGGAGAGTGCAAAAAAAGTTAAGTAGTAAAGGAGGATTAAGATATTCCTACTAATTCAAGTCCATATCAATGATTAAAATAACTAACCACTAAAGTATTCAGAGAAAAAGAAAATTAAACCCACCCAAATTTAATCCAAATAATAGTCAAAATGTTGATTTTGTGTACCAGAAAATAAGATCAGAACTTAAATAATGAAAAAAACATAAGGTCAAGTCACAGAAGCCAAATTTCATGTACCAAGGCATCAATTAAGAATTTCATACAAAACAGTTATGATACCATAGAAAGTTGAAGAAAATTATGAAACTTTATTTCATTTTGAAAAACAATTATAAATGTGTAAAAAAAAAAAGTAACTCAAGCAAAATTATTCAGTTGGTGTAATATACTTGGGGTAAATCGTATTAACAAAATAATAGAATAGAAGTCTAGAACATTCATTTATTAGTGTATGAAAGATATTAGTTACAAACACCTTTCCAGGAAAACTAAATAAAATATAATTTTCTTAAAAAAGTATTATATGTATTTACACAATTTTTGGGACTAATAACTGATTCTTGGAGGTAGTAACCTTTTTTAAGTTTAACAGACTAAATGAGATCATATATATTAAATAACTATTAGTTTCAATAGACCATATGAATTTTATTGCTAAAATAAATACAAAAAGATATTATTAGAAGATCGGTGATTGACCGTGTGTATTACTAATAAATGGAATATGGTATGGGTGCGGTAAAAAAACAAAAAAAAAACTGAAATAGTGACAACTATTTTAATGAGACAACATTTCGCCCATTTTTACGTTGCACGGCTTTGTCAGGGCTAAAAAAGATACAAACACTTAACATAAGTAAAACAGTAAATGGAAAATTACAAGGATATAAAATGAAACATAAAAGTAAACAAGAAATATATAAAAAAAAGTACAAACTAAGAGATGAAATTCCATTTACTTTTTTTACTTATGCTAAGAGTTTATATATTTTTTAGCCTTGACGAAGCCATGCAACGTGGGGCGAAACATTGGCTCATTAAAATAGTTGTCACTATTTGAGTTTTTTTTACAGCACCCAGACCATATTCCATTTATTAAAAAGATATTAGTTTTAAATCTTAAGAATAATAAATGAATTAAATATTAAAACATAGAAATATCAAAAGGAAGGTAATGGAATAGATTCCATTTGAATTTTCTACTTTTTTTAAACATTGACCACTGAAATAAGCTGTTTATGTTAATCCTTATTTTATGATTTTTTATTGTAAGGAATCAGTCAGCCCTCCCTCCCCTATATTCAACAAAATCGGAACATTATAAATTTTAGTTTAGTTTATTTTGACAATTTCAGCCATATGGGATGTCTTTAGGAATAAAGGAGTGTGTGCAAACTTCAGACTTTTACAAACTTAAGAGTAGTTTATGCACACTGACTTATTCCTGAAGATGGCAAACAGGACTGAAATAATCAAAGTACATAAAACAAAACGTTATCATGCCTTATTATGTTTTATTGTGACCATCACAAAAAATCTAATAAATATTATGGAAAACTAGAGATTTTTAATGACCAATTAGGTGCAATTATACACTTTGAATTTTATTTAAAAATTAAATTATGATTTTATAATTTCTTTTGCATTGTACAGATTAGTTGTAAAAATTATTGTGCTGTAACTGATTTCATTATTTTAGTACTAATTCACAAGCACTGTGTAGAAATCACAAGTAACTTCGAATCCCGAAGGCAGCCGATTGCTTCCCACCTACCAGTTCAAAAGTATAAACAGAAGTATATACTTAGTTTAGGTTCACAATAAGGTGCTCGTCAATTTCTCAATGGTTCTGTTTGACATTGATAACATATAGGAATGTCTTTAAGTGAATGATGTTCTTAATAGGAAAAGAATCCCCACTAGGAGGTTATTCAATAAGATAAAAAAGATCCAGCAGATAGGATACCTAAAACTCTTACTGAGTATCCTAAGTCTGTCCACAAAACCAAAAAACAAGCCTGAGAAAGTTCAGTCTGGAGGTAGAAAATATTCCACCAACATAAATTAATAAAATTATTTCAAAGCAAATCAATATCGGATTGTTGGGGATTCTAAAAGGTGGTATATCAGCCAGTAACAAAAGCAACATCTTAAATGTCCCAATGAGATCCCCAATTGTGAGTTGCTAGAGAAAGATAAAACCCTTCCCACATCAAAGAACTACAGCTGTAGCAAAGATAAGTGGAACAAAACCAATACAACCATCAGTATTGGCTAAGTTGAATGGCAATTACTTTGTTAGCACTGAGCATTTTTCCTGCTATGTTAAAGGCATACCAGTAATCAGAACATACGTACTTCAACTCTTCGGGGTCTTCATACATAACAAATAGATTGAGGACATCCAAGGTGTGCTATATACCCAAACCGGGAAAAGAATCTTATGAAGATTCTAAACTCATTCAAAACTATTTGCCTACTAAGCAGGGAAGTTCTGTGAAGTTGTTTTACACAATTTGGGTTGAAGGATTGATAAATCAATAGGCCAAAAAAAAATTATAGTATATAGATATCTTCACTGATATTGAAAGTGCATTCAACTAAACTCCTTACGTCATTAATGACATACTAAGGAATAGAAACATAGATCCTATTGTATCCAGAAATATCACTTCCAAGCTGGAACAAAGGATTCTTAAATCGAAATTACGGCACTATGCACTATGGATTAAGCCCAGAAGAGACTGTCCACAGGATGGTGCACTATCTTCGGTACTGTGGTGCTTGGTTGTTGATTCTTTGTTATTAATCCTCAAGGCTGCAGGTTTTTATACACAGACAATATCGCAGTCCTCATTGGAGGTAAGTACCCTCAGATTTACTCCAAATATCAACATCCTGATGGATTGGCATAAGGACAATGGTTTAAACATCAATCCACTCAAGGTTAATGTCTGTGTCTACACTAAGAAAAAAATGTAACAATTAGAGATCACCTATATCAAATAGTATCCAGATAAACCAAATTAGAGGTGAAAAACATGGGGTTCATTCTAGGCCACAAATAATAATGGCATAGGTATGTGTAGGAAAAAATTAGCAAAGCTCTCAAGTGTTACAAGAGGACAGGGTGCTTCCCATGCACTTGGGTCCTCATGATCCGCAGATATAAAGACATAAAATTTAGTGTGAAGATAAATAGAACCAAAATAAATAAACCAAATAATGGTACTAATTGTAACACAAATGGCACTCACAGTCCAAGGCACAGGAGCTTGCATCTGGAAAGACAAACCATTAAAGGGAATTTCAATTCCTCAAGGGAACCACACATCAATTTTTCAATCAGAAATACTTACCGCGCCAGTACTCATAAAAAGGAAGGGCTTGTTAGCAGAGAAATAACAATCCAAACAAACAGCCAGGCAGCAATAGAGGCACTTAATAACCCCGTTACATGATCTAGAGTTGTTGAAGACTGTTAATGGAGGCATATGGCTTAAAAGATGAACTTTATTGGTTAAATAAAAAAAAGCTACATTTTAAACTTGTTCCTGGATGATCCCTATGGCGGCCGAAGTGAAATATTGCTTCAGCTGGACAGGAGTACTCTAAAGAAAATTATAGGGATCTAGACAGGTCACTTAATACATAGATACTTAACAAACACATGTTCAACCTTAAGCTTACGGGGTCATCTCTGTGCAGAATCTGTAATGCTGAGGATGAAACGGCATACCACATCATTAACTGGTGAGACCGGTAAGAGGTATGAGGTTTGCACTGTTTGACACGGATCGTATTATAGACTACAAGGAGTGCGAATTGATCAATCCTATAAGTAAAATTAGATTCATGGAATCTACAAATTTCAAGCTTCAAATAGCTTGTTATATTGTAATATTGATGGTACATAACATGCCTTCTTGAACAGAGTGCTTTAAGTCACATTAAAAATAAAATTTTAATATTCTGTAGTTATGTGTCCAAAATTATATTGAAAAAAAAGAAATATGTACCAAAACAATAAATAATTAATATTTTACATTTATATAGTTAGTTACAGATAGAATGTTTTCCACATAAACCCAGAAGAAGAAGAAGAAGAAGAAGAGTTAACCAACACTTAAAATATTATGATTCTATTCAGTTTAATATTCCCATTTAGATTATCTGCCAAAATTGTTTTGTTTTTTTGTGTCAATTTCTAATGATATTGGATAATAAGGATTTTAATTAATATAAGAATACTTAACAAAATGAACCCTGTGAAAGTACATTATAAATTATTAATCAGTAGCTTTTAACTATAAATTATGATATACTTATTTTTATCCAAAAAGAGATTACTACCTCGTGTCAGGATTTCAATTTCAACAAATAAAATCACTTAAAATTAACATCTTAAATATACTAAGGACTAGACTTTCCATAATAATGAACAAAAATTGAAAGATTGGTTTGTGGAAGAGGGTGCCATCTACTCATAAATATTAAGTGATAAATGAGAAGTTTAAAACATAAAATTTAAAAATATTAAATACCATATAAGAAGGAGAAGTGTCACCACGAGCACGTTTCCTTGGAGGTTCTGGAGACATTCCCCTGCCATAATCTCTTGAGTAATCATTGACATCCTAAAATCCAATAAATGTTTAGGAGATATTCTAAAGAATACAACTATCAATTTTAATAACTACTGAAATGAAAACCTCTATAATACAACTATACATATACTTTGTGTCCTAGCGGAATCCCACTTCCCTAACTGTGAGTTGCTGGAGAACGATTACATTTCTCCCACTATCAACAATTACAGTACTAGTAGAGAAAAGTGGAATTGTTGGCAAATGCTATAAATTCCAGACAATTTGCCTATTAAGCAGGGAAATCCTGCAAGGTAGACCTACACAACTTGGTCTCTAGGATCGAAAGATCACTTAAACAAAAAGAGATCACAGTTGGCATCTTCGCAGACATTGAAGGTGCATTTGACAAGACTCCCTAAGGTGTTATTAATCATGCACTAAGGGCAGAAGTATTGATCCTATTGTATCAGGATGGATAACCTCCATGCTGAAACAAAGGATCCTCAAATCCGAGCTAGGGCACTCTGAGCTGTGGATTAGGTCCAAAGGAGGATGCCCACAGGGTGGGGTGCTTGGTGGTTGATTCTTTTTTAACAACCCTAAACACAGAAGGCTACTATTACAAGCTACGATAGCACAAGCATGTGCTAGAGAAAACCAGTAAAGCCCTCAATTGCCTATGCGCTGCAGATGTGCAATAGGCAAGAACTGGTGAGCTCAAACCAAGAATGGTTTACTGGCTGTACATTACTGCCGTAAGACAGTGTTATATGCAGCTCTGGTGTGATGGCACAGAGCCAAAGTAGAAACGTATAGGAATATACTTGACAGACTACAGACACTCATGTGCCTTATGATCACCGGAACTATGAGCACCACTCCTACAGCTGCAATGGAAGTTATGCTCAGTCTGACTCCACAGCACCTGGAAATTGAATCACAAGCTTTGAGCACTATGTACAGGCTTGTTAAACAAGATACTAGATCCAATACCCTGATTATGGCAGGACATGGGAAGATAATTCAGTGGATAGATAAGGATGGGTGCTCTCTATGCACTCGGACTTACAAATCCGCAAATATAAAGGCACTAAACTAGGTGTCAAAATCGATAAAACAAAGATACATAAACCGAATAATTGCTACACGGACGGCTCCCTAATAGCCCAGGCCTCAGAAGCCGGCATCTGGCAGTGCGATAAGCCATTGGAAGGTATATCTATTCTCTTAGGGAGGTACACTTCAGTATTTCAATCCGAAATACTTGCAATAAATCATTGGGCTAGTACTCTTATAGAGGAAGGGCTCTCTGGTAGAAGAATCACCATCTACACAGACAGCCAGGCTACAATAGGGGCACTCAGTAGCCCCGTCACTCGTTCCAAAGTTGTTGAGGACTGCTATGCAGCACTCAACAGACTCTCACACACAAATAGAGTCAGCATTGAATGGGTGCCGGGTCACTGCAGTAACATCGGCAACAAAAATGCAGACAGCCTTGCAAGGAATGACTCTGAAACAATTCATTTCACACCGGAGCCTGTGTGTGGCATTAGCTTAAGCTTTACCAAAAGCACTATAAAGGCGGCCTATGGATCAAAAGCCAAGCGTCATTGGCTCAATAAAAGACTAAGACAGGCTAAGCCGTTCCTTGATGAACCCCATAGGGGAACGAAGCGATGAACTGCTTCGGCTGGACAGGACCTCTCTTGGGATAATTAGGGATCTATACAGGTCACTGTAGATTAAATAAACATACGTTTAACCTCAAGCTAATAGATTCACCCTTGTATAGATTCTGTAATGCTGAGGATGAGACGGCCTATCACATTATTTGTTGGTGTGACCGGTTTTTTGCACTGTTCAGGATGGATCCCAAACAGTGCGAGCTGATCGACCCCTTAACCTTATTAAGCTTCTTGGAATCTACCAAACTTAAGCTCTAATGAGCTTAGTGGAGTGGTGTGATGCTGACTGGAGCACTGGCGTGTTTGTAATTGGTGCACAATAGGCCTTATTGGCCGTAGTGCTTTCGTGCCAATTTAAAAAAAAATAAACAATATATATACATATATGTACACACACACACAGATATATTTCAAATATACTAAATAAACCAACAACCAGAGTGAGAAAAGAAAAGGCACTGAACCCCCCTCCTCAGCACCAACCCCTTTCTATGATTTCCTTGACTCATTTACCTACAACCTTCTGGTAGACAATGCCATCAGTTCTTGAATAAAAAAAAACAACAACAAAATAGTAGAATTCAGAAGAATTAACTTTTCAACGATTTACAATTTTTTTTTTGTATTGATGTTATAACACACCAAAAAATGAATATTAGAAAACTGACAAGTGGTTTTCCAGGCCAAACTACACTTAAATTATTTGTTCCCTTATTGCTATTCTAATGAATGCATTTTGTAAATATGTTTCATGGAATAATGAGATTGAATCATCAATTTATTTATTATTTTTTTAAACATAATCATCAAAATTTCACTAATTTGAAATACATTGAAAAATAGTTTATTACTCATAAAAGCTGAAGTTCTAAGTTGAGTCTAGAAATAACACCAACTTCAAGATAATTTTAATAAAACAGATCTTTTTAAGACTGCTGCTAAATGATTTTAATAGCCTAAGAGGAAGAGCCATGCTTTATAGATGCAGTAAAATAAATTAAATCTATTCCATGCATTCAGTCAGTCATCTTATAAACAAATATTGTTCAAAATTAATACTGCTAAGGATGGAATTGCTAAATTTTTCATAGTATTTGAAGGTCCAATAGAATAATGGACGATATGTAAATATTTTCTTTGAACATACTATACAAAAGAGAGTGTTTACCAAAATCTTTTAAAGGAACACCCAAACTTTTCCTAGTCATTTTAAGAAAATTTCAGGTCATCGAAATAGTAACAATAAGGCATGACAAATACATATAATGTAATAATTCTTTCTCCTTTTAAAATAATATAACTAAAATGTTTTTATATATGTGGTATAAAAATTTAATTTAATTAAAAAGGTAAGATCACAGTACCTTTAATAAAGAAAACATTAAATGATAAATACAAACAAATAAAGTTGTTCAATGAAAATAAAGTATTTGGAATTTGAAGGAATAAGAACAAACCTGAGAATATCTATGATAAGGTTCATCACGTCCCCGGGAATACCTATCAGCAGCACTTCCTGTAAAAATAGAAATATTAACTGCAAGGGAAAAAAATAAAATATATATATATATATATACATATGAAGGTTTGTAGGCAAAGAAGAAAAATTATAAGCTAAGAGCAATAAAACAAACATAACAAGTTGATTGTTAATTGTTCAATTGCAAACTACCAGTTCCAATATTCAAATCATAAGTATTGTATTTCCATTAAGTTGCTCAGTTCAGAAAACATGCTGATATCGAATGGAGATATAACACTGCTATACTTATATTTTTTATAATAAACATTTTGTGCAATATAAGCAAAGAAATATTAGATATATACACGCAGAATGTTTTAGAATCCAACTACCAGCTTTTTCAAGATCTTTGAACACCTAATGCAGTGATTTTTATGGAAAATTTTCTGACTTTCAGATAGCATGACAAATATCATGAATGAACCCTAAATTAAAAATGGCTTTTTCGCTGTCTGTAGATGCCATGTGGATAATACTTATAAAATTAATGAACCAATAAAATTGATTAAAATAAGTTACAACCAAATCAATAAAATTGAAAACGAATATACACTAGTAGTACAAATTAATTAGGCAGTAATAAGTCAGTAGAAAAGTTATGGATATTTCAACACACTTATGGCATATCATATAATTATGAATCATGCATAAAAAGGTTTAATTGGATCAGCTATTTGAGAAATACCTCATCCCCAATCTTTTTCCAAAGCTGGTTTTGCTATAAAGATTTACCAAATAGAGCAACCCTAATCCATTCCACATCATAAAATGCCAAATGAAGTAGAACTATAAAATCATACATTGGAACACAAAAATTACGAATACCGGTTATAGTAATGCCTTACGGCAGTTCTTTTAGATAAACAACTATAACATAAAGCTAACAATTTTGGATGAGGTGTTACTCAAATGACTGATTAAATTGTTTTTCAAACAGAATATAATATGATTTGGCACTTCATTTTATCTTTAGATTTTTTGAGGGAGGGGGATTAATATTCTTGTTAGGAACTTAGTTTAATATATCATGAGTAACATTTTACAACAAGTTTTCATTAAAATCACTTTAAGAATAGTTATGAATCATTTGAAACTTGTCTGTTCTTCAGCAGTTTCTAATGGAAAGTTTTAGAAATCTTACAAATATAGAAAGAAAAAAACATGATTAAATATCAATACCTCCATAAGATGATCTAGATCGGGAATCATAAGTTGGTGATGGGTATGAAGCATAGCGCGAGCCTCTAGAACTAGAAAAGCTACCACCTCTGCTTCCCCTCCAAGAACTTTCTCCGCCACCTCTGCTTCCTCTGTAGCTACTGCCACCACGGTAACCTCCACTTCCTCCACCACGACCTCTGAATTAAACAAATACTTTTAAAGAAGTAATAATACAAGAGCTTTGCCACTGAAAATGAAGTAATTGATGGACAAACACTGTATAAGGGTAATCCATGAGGAATACTAAAGTATAGTAACTGCACTCCTTCTTTTAATCCCATAGCACAGTTGCAATGATTTGACTGATTTAATGTTTGATTAACTCTATAATAAAATATGAGACCCCGAGCAACTTGTATGACCTTTTAAAAAGTTACCTTGAGAACAGAAAAATAAGGATACGAGGCAACTTCTATGAAATCGAAGATGCCATGAAAAGAGGTTGCCCTCAGGGCTCTGTCCTTGGTCCTGCTCTGTGGAAATTGGTCTTTGACGAGTTGTTGGGGGTGCTTGAAGAGGAGCGGTTCCCTGTCACAGCTTATGTAGATGACCTTGCTGTAGTAGGAGCGTCGAACAGCAGAGCCAGATTAAAAGATGAAGCTAGTCGGTGCGCCAACCTGATAGGGGCGTGGTGTGAGAAGAAGTTGAAGATGGCTGCTTCTAAGACTCAAGCTATGCTCTTAAAGGGTATGACAGATAGGGCCCATCCTATTATTCTCAGGACACAAGGAGAAGAGATACGACCCAGTGAGGATGTGACATACCTTGGCGTAAGGCTTGGGAGAAAGTTAAATCTGACACCTCATTCAGACTATATGAGAAGTAGGGTAGCCCTTGCTCTTAATGAATCGTATAGGGGGGCACATTTTGGGGCCTCAGATACCCAACAACATTAACCATCTATAAAGGAGTAGTTGTGGGTATCTTGAGATATGCATCCCCTGCATGGAGTCGATATCTCTCGAAAAGGCAGAAGAGCAGGTTGGCTACAATACAGAGGATAGCTTTGCTCCGAGTCACTCGAGCATACCGAACAGTGTCTCATGAGGCGGTACAGGTATTAGCTGGAGGAGTGCCTATCGATCTTCTCCTACAAGAAGACTATTATCAACACAAAATAAAGAGGGAAGGTCTGGCAGATTTACCGGAGAACCTCCAAGCGTGTATTGGTGAAAGCCCTAATAGATGGAAGAGGATCCTTCGAGAAGAAACCTTGCAAGAATGGAATCGACCGTGGGTGGATTGCTTAAAAGGCGCCACCCTAAGGAAGTACTTGCCAACCGTTGGTTCACGCCTAGAATCAACGTGGGTCCTTCCCAACCATTGGATCTCACAGTTCCTCACGGGGCATGGGGGTTTCCGAGCTAAGCTCGGCGCTCATGGCATAAACATCGATCATCTATGCCCAATATACAAAACACTTGGCATAGTTACAAAAAAATTAATTTTTATTTAAAAATACTTTTTTTTTTGTAACTATGTGAAGTGTTTGTATCTTTTTAGCACTGACGAAACCCTGCAATGTGGGATGAAACGTTGGCTCTAATAAAATAGTACACCAATTTACTATTTGAGTTTAACTGTTTAAGTAAGGCGCCCCCTCACTTCTGAACAGACATTCATGATGCCATCTAGTGGCAAAGATATGCGGTAGGAAGCCTGGGCAGCCATCTTGGTCCCCAAAACAAAGGCGTTAGAACCAATTTGAGTAGCTATCTTGACCTGGACAGGTGAAGAAAGAGACAGAACTCTTTAAGAAGGCCTCTTCTCATAAATCATGAGGGAGTAAAACCTTACACTCAAGCAAGAGAGGCGGCAGCGGCGGCAGGAAGATGAGAAAGAACCAAGAGGGAACCCTTATTTCATCTTCATATTCATATCAGAACCAACCTTCAAGCCCCAAGAATATCAAACAAGTAAAATTTAATATTTATAAAAATTAATGCCATGAAACCAAAACTATCACTAACAAACTAACCATATTGTAACTATTTTGTTCAAACTCTACAGCAAATTGTGTTAGAAAACTTATAAAGAGAGAATAAAGGTATTTTATTTTAAAGGCATATTATATCAATTTATTATAAATACAGTCCACTCATTACCAGCAAATTATAAGTATTTCTTTATTCCAACCAGCCATACCAGCACATAATAATTAATTTGGGTAATATCCCCCAACTTTTACTCCAGGGAATATCTAAATTAAACATTAACAAAGGTTTAATGAAAGAAACATCAATTTCAAGATGTCATGGACTTGAAGAGATACTACTTTAAACTAAAGCTTTCAGTACCAAAAATAAATACACTTACCCTTTGTAATAACTCATTCTTCAACCTTCCAAGATTCACTAAAAGAAAACAATCAAAATGTTAATAGATAAATAAAATCAATGGTAATGAAAAAGCAACTAAACTACTTTCACTCTTTGGCTGACTGCTAGTTCAACATTCTCGTTTATGTTTGAATGATTCTCTTAAGAAATGACCCATGGAAGTCAGAGAGAAAGTGGTAGACAAAAAAAAAAAAAAAATGAATAAGTATTGTGTCAAAATAAACAAAATAATGCTGGAACAACATACAGCTACAAGAAAAAGTAAAAATAAAACCATAATAAAAGAGAAGAGATACTGATAGTAAAACCTATAAGCTCTAGGGAAAAAAAAAATCCAAGGGTAAAAGTCATGCTGAAATAACTATGTAAACAACTATCTGATAATTGCTATTTCACTATTTCCTGAGTTTTTAAATGTTATTTCACAAAAAAGCGAAATAAATGACCACATTCCTAAACATATAAAACTTATTAATACTGGAGAAACACTACACTAAATGAAATAATTTAAAACCATCACAGCAACTGTGATAGTCTCTGCCATAATGTAAAATACATGACAGTACTGTAGAACTAGGTCTGATGTATTAGTTGACATAGCATATAAATTCAATGCAGCTACTGTCATGTTAAAAGATAACACTTTACTGCCATGACATATTTATACTATTAAAGTGTAAACACTAAAGTGAGCGCCACTGCCCCCTGGTGGGTGCTGCAGTGATTCAGAGGAGCGGTGATGGCCACAGGTGCATTTGGGGGGGGGGGGCGATGATAACTAAAAGTTGTCACAGACAATATTACTGCTAACAAAATAAACCCGAAGATTACTAAAAGTAGCAGCACACCCGGTTTATCCTAATCATTAAGATGATTTTGAATGTTTTAACTTTTTTTGAATTACATTCAATTTTGAGTTCAATAAATAGCTTCATAATTTCCAAGTTAAATGTTTTTAATTTACACCTTTCTTTGCATAAATAAAATATATAATATTTAATAAAAAATACAAAAGATGGTCTGGAAGCGGTTAAAACACTTCCTTTTATATATTATTTCAAATAAATTTTGCCTAGCTCTATTGTAAACTCGACGTTCAAGACAAATTTTACCTTTTAATTGTGTAGACCATTCGTCATTTTAAAGAAATTTCCAATCCACTAGATATGTAACAGTAGGAAAATCTGATTAATTGGTCAGCATAAAATAATTTATATCTTCGAATATTAATCTATGAGCTAAAAAAAAAAAAAAAAAGCCAACAAAAAATATATATCCAGAACAGTGGCAGCAGATTGAAATAATGCAGGCAGTAACACAGGTTTTGGATAATTAAAAATTAATTAGTAAATAAAAAATTAACTAATAAACAGATTTATGTCAAACTTTGGAAACCATAGATTTAAATGCTAATCTATCGTCCAAAAGTTGTTCCACTATCATCTGAGAAATATGGACACACCCCATAGAAAAGAAAGGTCTAGTTATAAAGCAAGTAATGTACACACGTGAAGAAAAAAATGATTAACTTACACCTTGAAAAGAAAATACATTAAATAAATGAAAGGAGTTTTCTAAAGAGTTCCTAAACAAGGGTGATTTAACAAATAATGGAAATATAGAGAACCTTCACCACAAACCAGTAATTCTGAGTTATTACAAAGCTCAAAAGAAAAGAGGATCAATTGGCAGTATAAGATCAGTGATGTTTCAAGATGAAACGAATCAGAATTAACAAGAATGCTATCAGAAATTTGTTTTTTACATATTTTAAATCTTACTAAAACAGATGTATTCAACAGCATTCATTAATGAATGATAGTAGAATTGATGGAGTAGTAGAGAGTGGAGAGTGACCACTTAGGTTGGTTTTTTTTATACAAAAAACAAGGACTTGTTCTGCAAGATGTATAGAACAATACAAATTTGATCCAGAAATATGGTCGAAATAGGCAGTGCAGGAAAGATTTTTATCAACCTGCCAAGAAATCCAATGTAACTAGTGACTTAAAAACAGCTTATCTAAACTATTTGAGACAGTGGGGGAAGTCTCTCAAAGACAGAATGTTGTGAATTGTCTGAAGTTGTCAAGGACGGTTATAGGATGTGGTCTCTTTCTGTAGAATAAGATAAAAATATTACTGATTCTATTAAATGATTTTTTATTCACTAAAAATTATATATATATATAAACAATGAGGTAAAGTAGGTAAAAAAAAATTGTTCTATTGAAAAAGAAAATCATTTTCGTTTATTGAGTCGCCTGAAACATTTTTCAAATCAATTAAAAATAGAAATTTTTCCCCTTGATTCATCTGGAGGATTTTTTTTATCTTTTGCTGACCATTGTTCATATAATTGTTCTTAACTCCTCTTCATTTTATCCAATTCCAACATTAATACAACCTTTGGAAAACTGAATGTCTGCTCTTTTAACGTACATTAACATCATTTAGATTTAATGCCCATATACGTGGCGAAATAGTGGGTTCAAGTAAAGAAAAACTTTTCAGATGTTTTATTTTATATCTCTGGTTCTAGTTTGTTTAGTTAGATCTGATTTGCACCCTTTGGTGCAGTTTATCGAGCTCTAAACCACTCTCATGTTTCATGTAGATTGGTTAAGTTATATTGAAGTAACCTATTTTTTTACCATATATTTTTATTATACTATGTTATTTACCGCTATAAACTTAATAGATATAATAATCAATTAATTAAATCATTAATACAATGTGTAAATAACTAAATACATTAATTTATATCAAATTTCGATTGTTTTCAATTAGTCTATCTATATCCCTAAATCTAGTAATTGTGAAGCTTTGCCAGGTTTGCTAGTTACAAATAATCTTCAAGAGAAATATTAGATAGAATACTAGTTCTAATAATGGGGTCAATAACACAAATTTTAATATATTTTATATCATACAATGGTTTACATTTATGTTTTGCTATATTTTAACAATGTAATATAATATATATATTCAATTTTATATTATAATACATGCCCCTTGGTAAATTGAAGTAATTAATTAGGGTGTATATTAGGCATGTACAAGTATTATACTCTAGGAATAGAACTCATAAATATAAAAAATGACTTTTTGAACTATGTTCCTAAAAAGCAAGTCAGAACAGAGTTATCAAACTTTACAATACAAGATACAAATAGTACAATTAGCCTTTACTAAATTTTCCTTTAAAGTAAAACAAGAATTAATAAGAAACAGTCAATACAAATAGTACAATTAGCCTTTACTAAATTTTCCTTTAAAGTAAAACAAGAATTAATAAGAAACAGTCCCAGTAAAAGAAAATGGATAACATAAGAAATGAGTCACCTCTGGTATTAGTAACTTATTAGTCCGAGGATAGGGGAGAAAAACATCCAAGTGTCTACTCAATCCCGAACTGGGCAAACCTCGATCTTGCACAGTATATTAATCCAGAACTTGGTTACACTTTAGTGATACTAGGTTTCCGGACTGCCTCTTGGACCAGAGCTAATATTGAAAGTACTGAGAATGATTTTATGAAGTTAGCAATCCTGTCAAATGAAAGGCTCATACATAGGTCAAGTGAAATTAAAAACTAATTATTTAAGGAAAAAATTATCAGACCGGTGAAATAGAAAAATGCACAGCCGATGAGTTTAACAGTCAAACTTGTATTAGGAAAGGCTCTTCGTAAATGCATTTTTCATCATTCCCAATTACCTACCACAACTTCATATGCTAAATATAATTTTTCAACAATCATTAACTTTACAACTTTAAATAATAAGTCTATATTACTACTCTTATTTCCAGAAATAATTTTTGTCATGTCTCCTTCACGTAAATATCAAATCCTTATATAGAACATATTTGTCCATTTTTCATTACTAACAGAAATGTGATGATTAATTATTGCAAATAAATAAAAATTTAGGTATTTTAGAGGAAGCCATTTTGAAAATTCACCATTCAAGCCTTGTAAAACCAATACATTGAGAATAAGACCTTACAAATATTAAAGAACATTAAATTGCACATTTAATTTAGGATGTGATTTTGTCGTAAGAAAACAAAATACAGAGATAGAACAAAAAATGTTAACAATCTATTTCCATGCAATGCTGTAATTTGATAATAAGACTGACAACTTGTCAGTTCAGTAGTTCATCTAACAACTTCAACCACAAAACATTATTTTTCAAAAATATTATAGCTGATGTGATTTCAAATTAAAGAAAATCGGAGCCATTAAACAAATATATTCCTAGATAAAAATATTATACCATCATAAATAAATACACCACATCTTTTAGTTACAAATAGATTGAGATGTAATCTGGATATGTACAAATACAAACAAAGAAATTCCATACAGCCATTGGGACGCCAACCGGTTCATTCACACATCTTTCATAAAAACATTTCTAAACAATTTATCAACAAAAAATAGTTCACTAAACTCACCAAATGGTTCTCTTGAACACTGAGAAGTTAATTGTGCCAAAATTAATAATAAGAATGTAACAACTTGAATAAAAATGATACAAATCACTCGATTAAACGACCTAAACCATTCAGAGAATCAATGCCTCACGAAGTATTATACCATTGCTTACATTTGGTTTAAAATATTTTTTACTTAAATAAAAATATATTTTTTTAAATAATAAAATTAACAAATAACTTAATTTTGTAACGGACTTAATATTTAAGAAACAGATATCTTTTATACATACCAACGTAGTAATAAATGAATATTACTGAAGTTGCAAGACCCTTTGTATACTATTAATTTATAAAAAAAAAATATATTATTATTTTTATTTAAGTAACGATACAACAAGTGATTCATTGTGTAAAGTTATTTTCGAATCCTACATCACCTGCTATATACTACAAGATAAGGTAAGCATGTTGTAAAACGAGTGCCAACTTTCAAATTGTTTGAAACCTCAACGGTTTTGTTGTCCAAGTATGATTATTTACTTCAGAGTGAATAATAAAGTATATACAAATTGTACGCCGTGTACGCTTTTTAGAAATTAGAATCCCTTAGATTTAATAACTTGATTTTTTTTATTAAGTTAAAATGAACACTTTACCATCAACTCCAACTTTAAGTTCAGAACTCAAGTTACTTATTGAAGAAAGGAATGTGTTGACAACTCGGACTAAACTAAAAGGTACTTATTTTTCATCTCCACATTATTTGAATTGCTAAATGTAATATTTATTATTTAATTTAGTTCTTTAAAATTAAAATTTTAATGAAAAATAAACATCAATTGTTTAATGATTTTTGCTTTTAATTTTTTTTAGTTGTAAATGCTCTAGACAACCAAATTCGATTAGATCAACAGAGTAAAAAACAACAGTTAAAAGCCAAAGCTATTGAAGAGATATTTACATCTGAAATGTCATATCTCAATCAACTAGAGATTGCTATGAAGGTAATATTAATATTGTTTCTCTCCACATTTTGACTATTAAATATTTTTTATTTGACAGTTTGTGGAACAGTGTTGCAGGACTGCTTTATTATTATATAGTAATCTTAATTTATTTAAAGTACCTGTTGCCAAAGTTTGTTCCTCTGAGAAAATTTAGGGTAAAAAAA
Source organism: Halyomorpha halys (assembly GCF_000696795.3). Taxonomy (NCBI): domain Eukaryota; kingdom Metazoa; phylum Arthropoda; class Insecta; order Hemiptera; family Pentatomidae; genus Halyomorpha; species Halyomorpha halys. The sequence continues at coordinate 419,035 of NW_027111275.1, read as the reverse complement.
TTGCAAATTTCGTTAAAGTGTATCTATATTATGTTATTAGGTTTGTTAAATAACTTTTGGTACATGATCATTGTGATATTTTAAATCACACTGTAAAGGGCTTTTTTCTGACTACATTAGTGGTCAAAATATATGAGGAAAAGCAAACTTTATCTATTTGCTCTAGGTAACTTAGCTGTCTTAATGTCAATAAACATTTATAGTATCATGCTGGAAAATAAGTGCTATAAGAAGATTTAATATCAATTACACCGTTGAAATTAAAAGTTTGTAAGTTAAAACTGGAGTTATATGATATTCAACACCTAAGAAGAGGTTTGGACAAAGATTTTGATAAGGATTAAAAGGTTTCTCTGTTAAAAGTCTCATTTACGACTAGATTCATCAATTAGGAAAATTTAAAATTGATGCAGTCTAATTTTTTTTATTGAAAATAAATTATAAGATTAAAAAAGTGACTATACCTGTGATAGATTTTTGTTTTGTTACCAACAATTAGGAAAAATGATGATTGATTTGGTCCTGAACTGCTCATATATATTCAGTGTTTTGTTTTAAACTAATGCTTTTTGTTTTTTAATTATAAATTCAAAAAACAAAACACGCAATCTGTAACTTTAGATTTGACAGATTCATATAAAAGCATTTTCTTTAATGACTAAAAATAATAAGGTATTTGCCACTAAGTAGAGCACGAATTTAAATAATCGTGTTGTATATAGTTTTATCTTTGTGATGACTAGAATTTACCTCTTAGAATTTCATTACTACTAGTCAATACTTATCAGTAGTATATACTGGTGAATACTTTTGTTTAGTGTCATTTTAATATGCAATTTTAGCATTATAATTTGGTATTTTATTTTATAATCAAATGCCAAGCCTAATAAAATTATCAATATTATTGTCTGTTTACTTTATTGTGTATGTATTGTTTTAAGAACTAGAATGGGTTATTTGTTTTTATCGAAGCTAATAACAAATATTTGATCGACTTCATTGACAATTTATTTACAAATATTATTATTTACTATTGTGTATAAGTACAGAGAACAAAGTAGAGCATATGAATCAAGTTTAAGTTAATTTTAAAATTGGCTACTGTTCTTAAAGTATTAATCAACCTTACCCAGCTGTTTGAAGGAAATAGACGAAGCTCTCGAACTAAGTAAAACTTCATACAATAATTTGCTGAATATTTAACAAATTATTGAATTTAAATATATTAACTTAAATTAACTTAATTAAAATTAATTTAAGTAATAGTAGTAATAAACAAAGTTTCCAGTAACTTCACTTATCATTATTTTATTATTGATAATTCATAAAACAATGAAAACGATTATTTCAGGAACAACCCATGTGCTATTTTCACAAATGTCTCATGTATTGTTTAAATAACAGTTTCAATTATATTAGTAACTCTAATAGTTTTTATATTTAACAAAAGGAACATTTGTTATGATCAATAACTATCTATATCTATTATTTCTTATATATGATTTTATATTGATTAATAATAAATCTTTTAATTATTACAATATATTATTTGTAAATAGAATATGATCCAGGTGCGGTCAAATAAAACTCAAATAGTAATAACTATTTTAATTGAGCCAACGTTTTGCCCCACATTGCAGGGCTTCGTCAGGGCTAAAAAAGATACACATTTAACATAAGTAATAAAGTAAATGAGAAATTACAATGGTATAAAATGAAACATAAAAATTAAATAAGAAAAATAAAAGGATATAATAAACAATTAATGAAATCGGAACTAGTAACAGATTAAAAGAAGAAATATAAAAAAAAAGGTACAAACTAAAAGATGAAAAAAGGGGATAAGAATAAAATCAAAAATAAAGGAAGAAAATGAATGAGACAGAATTCATACCTGTTTTGACAGAAGTCCAAGTCAGAGTGAACCGTTTGTATTGGGAGGAGTGGGGATGGCAGCTAAGTATGTTACAAAACAATTTAAAAGTAAACAATGTAGAAATTATTAAAATTAGGTAAACAATAAATGATAATATACATAGTAGAAAGGGGGGAAGAAATATTTAACAAAACAAAAAAATAAAAATTTTAATGGTACACAGATAGAAAACAGAAGAAATAAAGTTATAAGAATGGGATACAATAAATATAAATGATAAAGAAAGACAATATACCAAATTAATAGGGATATAGAGGTATGTAAATTACATAATAGAAAAATAAATAATAAAGTAATTAATGTAAGTATAATTAATCTGGCAACATATGAATATAAATTAAAAATAAGATGCATAAATATCAAAGAAAAAGAAAGGATAGTAACTGTAAAATATAATTAAATTAAGTATGGAGGTGAGAATTTAGAGAATAAAAGCAGAATAATTTCTTTTATGCTGGTTTTATTCTCCAAATTCTTTGTTGTATGTTGGTCTGGTGATGTCCAAATTAAAAGATCCTATCCTTTGTATACACCGTTCCAATGTAGTTTACCAGATACCTTGTTCTCATACCTTCAGATACCTTGTTCATGCTGCAATTTCTTCCATATCGATATAGGCGAAATTAAGAATCAACTTAAGAACTGCATTTCTCTCTAAATTGTCAGAACACTCTTTAAACCTGAATCATGCTTTTATTTTATTTTTATGTTTCATTGTATACCCTTGTAATTTTCCATTTATTTTTTTACTTAGATTAAGTGTTTGTATCTTTTTTAGCCCTGAAACGTTGGCTCAATTATAATAGTTATTATAATGAATGGAATATGGTCCGGGTGCGGTTAAAAAAAAACTCAAATAGTAAATAATTATACTATTTTTATTGAGCCAACGTTTTGCCCCATGTTCCAGGGCTGTTTTGACGGGAGTCGAGGACAGAGTGAGCTATAGATAGATAATAGTTATTACTGTTTGAGTTTTATTTGACCGCACCCAGACCATATTACATTTCTTAATACACAGGGTCAATCAGCGATTTTCCAATATATTATTTGTCTTTCATTTCAACTCAGCTTATATTATTTTATTCAGTGGATCATTATCAATAAAGATAAACTAGTCAAAATTATGTATATAAACCTCTGCTACTACAATCCATAAAGGGTCTTGGATTTGAATAATACGTGCTTGGTACAGAAGTAATGTTTCTTCCTGGGAGGAGATGATTTAGTCAGGATCTCACTCTACCATTAGATTTTAACACATTACCCCCGATTGAAGATTTCTCACTTTATTGAGGCTGGTTATACTCTTCTATTATCTTATTATTAATTACTATGGCGGTAATCAAATTCAGACTTGTAAAAATGAGCAGAGGGCCTCACTGGCTGAGGTATCTTGCTCCCTAATATTGTTAATAGAAATACAATAAAATTTGTTCGTCACAACCTTTTAATCTGCTAATGAATATTGTTTTAATTCTATCTTTGAGGAAAATGTTAAACACAAATAAAGTTCTCTAAACAAGGCAAAGGACCCTTTATTAATTACCTTATTGTCAATTATCTTTAGAATAACTATAAGGCTAACAGGGCCGTGTGTGTTATATTATTATATATTTACCAATTATATATATTTATTATTTTTTTTAGACATGAAACGGCCTTATATACAACACGAAAAACATTTCTTCCCAACTTTCCCCACAAATTCCCGCTCCTTTCCTTTCTTCCCACCTCTTCTTCATTCTTTTAGACTTCCTCCAGAGTCTGTACTCTTCTTTCTTCCTCGCTCCATACTCTCCCCCTTCCCACCTCTTTGACGCCCACAAGGACCTTTATCTTCCTTAATTATCCCTATATTCATATTGAGGCAGGCTCGACTTAATGATTACTAATTTATTATATGTACAAAAAAAATTTTTTTTTTTTTAGTATTTCAAGAAACCATTACTAGAATCAAAACTACCATTGCCAGACAGCCTTACCCATCTATTTGAAAATTTGGAATCAGTTTATAATGTAAATGGTGAACTTCTAAATCAATTGCGACTACATGGAGAGGATGTAGCTGGAGCATTTATTAAAGTTGCACCATTTTTCAAACTATATTCAGTTTATGCTTACCAATACAGGCATGGATTGAGTGCCCTACAGGTATATAATTTTTTTTGTTTAAAAGGTTAATATTGTACAATCCCACTCATGCAATAAGGAACTGACCTACTTTTTTGGCAAAATTGTATTTTTTTAAGTTATTTTAATAAGTTTTTCATGAACTTTCATTTTTATACAGAAAGTCAAGATTCTATATCTAATATTGGTATAGAGGAATTGTATGCCTTGGGTTTTTGTTGAGATATGAAAAGTCCTCTAAAGAAGATTACCATAACTTGTAAAACTCAATTCACAAAATTTGGGTTGGTTATTTATTGCAAATTTGGATTCAGTTGTTAATAGATGTTTTAAAAACTGTAGATGGACATTTATCTATTTTCAAGTACTGAAAATATTTCTGAAGTGAAACTTCTTTAGATATGGTAAAGCTGATTGGTCTGGAATAAATGAAGGCAAAATTCTATAATAAATTAAAACATGTTTATTTTTATTCTCGTTTTTATAAAATAAAACTAGCATTTATTTTTTTTTACATAAAAACAATTACAAAAAATAAAGTTCACAATACCTTTTAATATCTCTACTCTGAAAGAATAGACCCCACTCTCTCTCTGACTTATTGGAAAACGAAACTAAAGTTATTAGTAGTGGTTCTCCTTACACTTAATATGTGTAATAAGAAATCGGCATTTGGCAATCACCATTCACAAATCTTAAGTGAGGGACTCCTGGTCCCATTTTACATGAATACAACAAAACCCAAACCTAGTAATTAGTATGTATAGTCTTATCATGAGTTACAAACACTAATGGACTATTTGTTATTGTGACAGACAACAATCCCACATTTTATTAAGTTCTTAGTACAGCTTCAATGAGTGATTTGTGAGCTGAGTTTTGTATATTACATTTTCTGTCAATTACAGACACTGTGATAGGTTTTAATTGATTTTATGACAAGTAGTAGAGGAGTATCATTTTGTTCATTTAAATACAAAAGTCTGAGTGCTCTTTTTCTGGACATGGTCATTTTTAGTCTGAGAGCTCTCTTTCTGGACATTTTTATGACTGATAAAGTCATAAAACATTACATCTCTTATAAAATATTGCTAACATAAACATGGTTACATAATGAAAAAAGACTAGATGTTGCTAATTTCTATTTTGTTTTACAATTTAAACGTTTAAATTTGAGTGCTAGAACAGCTATATATAGAAATGACAAGAATCTTTCGAATATTGTGACTCCTAACATCTATATAAATATACATCAATCCAATGAACTGGGTTTTGTTTGTTCGAGAATACGTAATATTTGTACAAACATATGTGAATTGGAAAATGGACAGACGATTATGGCGGTGGCCCTCTACATATAAATCAAATCAAAAATTAAAGATATCGTTGACCATATTCATAAAGTCTTATTTGCCTTCACTACTGAAGGTTGAATAAAGATCTAGACAATATCCCAATGATTATGAGTGGTTATTTCATCAACTTCAACACAAATGAAGTTCAAACATTGCTAAAATAATTTTAATGAAAAATTTAACATTGACAAAATTTACAATCCTAAATTATTTGTGTCATACTTCAGCTACCATGAACGTATAATTTCTTTTTTTAGACTATGGATATTGATGAATAAAAGATATATTTCATTTATTTAAGAGGAATTTCCCTCAGTCCAATTCTATTTCCTAATCCTGAAATGATAAAATTGTGTCAATGTTTGAACTTAAGTCAATATTTCATATGTGGCTCTCATGCATAATTTTATCCATAATGGTTTGTCATGTTTTTCTTATAGTTCTGGTGTTAAAAAGGTTATAAATTATTGTTCTGTTTTTAATATTGTAATATCTTAAGACTTTTTTTCTTAACTTTTATTTTAATGTTAGATATAAATAACACTAATTCATATTTTTTTCAAGGAATTGCCGAAGTGCAATTGTAAACTTGATGCACTTATTAAAAAACAAGAAACAAGACCAGAAGTAGGTGCAAAACTGGGTTCAATATTGATAGCTCCAATTCAAAGGATACCTCGTTATAGATTGTTGCTTAAAGAACTTCTGAACTATACACCAAAAACTCATGCCCATCATTCCTCAATAAGAGGTATATTACTATATTAAGCCCATTATTTCTTAAAGCAAATCACTAAGCATTGCTGTGATATCTTAATTTTTTCTCTATACTCTAACAGATGCTATTAGAGAAGTAGAAAAAGCCACAGAACACATAAATGCCCTTGTAAGTGATCAAGAAAATATGGAACGAATCATCGAGTTACAAAAAAGTTTTGTTTCTGGGGATCCTATTCTAATTTGTCCTGGAAGAAAATTGATCAAAGAAGGGTCATTAATGAAGGTATTGTTATTTTTTCCAATCTTTAAATCATATGAATCATTAACATTGTTTTTCAATATTATCACAGAATTTTTAAGGAATTTATAGGCTCACATACTGATTATCCTGATGCATGCTATTAATATTTTTCGATTTTCAATGTTTCTCTTTGTAGATATCTAAAAAAGGAAAGAGGCCTCGTCAAATATATTTAATTCTTATGTCTGATGTCATTGTTTGTTGTAAAATGACTGGAGCACTTTTTGGTGAAGCAAATTCTCTTCGTTGTTCTTGCATCCTACCTTTAAACAGATGTTTAATACATCCAGGAGCTAAGAATTTCCAAATAATTTGTAACCCAGTCACTCTAACATTGTTTTCTGAACAACCTTATACAATGGAAACATGGATTACCATTATTAAGCAAGCTATATTGAAGGTAAAATATATTTTTAGTATTTACGTGTTTTTATCTTATCTTTTAATCAGATTGAAAAAAATATTTCATCATTTCTTCGAGGCTCCAATTTTCATTGCAACTTTGTGAAAAAAAATACTATACATTTTTTCTAAATTAATTTTAGGGGTTGCTAATGTTAAAAAAAAATGTAGGAATGGGAATGATCCTATTGCTACGAAAATTTTATTTGCAGCAATTGTAATGTTATTGATAAATAATATAGGTGAAAAAATTAACAAGGTAGTCGGTCAGATATTACATCATATTAAGACATTAAAGCAGAGCTGCCATCAGCAGAACCCAGATCGAAGCAAAATAATCTGTTCATAATGGCCCCCTCTCACTTAATATTTTATTTGCTTTATTTTTTTTAATATTATTAAGACAATCTAGATTAAGGTTTATTAAGAAAACAAAACTTACTACTATATTGTAGTAGCAAGAGTTTATTAATTTATATCATGTTTTCTAATTTAGGAACAGCAAAACCAGGAGACATTAAAGAGGAAAGGAAGTCTTAGACACTTCAGAATTAAGGACATTAATTCATTATCCTCATCAGTTGTTCCTAAGAAACGGAAGCAGTTAGAAGTAAGAGGGTTCTAGTATATTTCGAACCAAATTATCATAGCTTTTATATTTTATCGATAACTATTTATAATTTTTTTTTTTGAAGGATAATTACGAAGTCTCAGACTGTCACAGTCCAAACAAAAAAAACAAGCTTTCTGCAGGATGTTCTTCAAATTTAGTATGTATTAATATCTTATAATCTTCTAAGTCGCCTTATTTGTAAAAATTATTTATATTATCTGTTAAGTGTTTTTCCAGCGTACTTCACTTATCAGTATGTGTTATTAGTATATGGGAGCAAAATTGATTCAAATTAATTTATTTATAAGAGGAGAAAAGATTAAAATACTTAAATTTACTTTAAGAAACAAATATTATACCTTTATATTTTTATTTAGAAAATGAACTTTCAATATTAAGTATCATTTCCTGTTGCTCTGTTACGTTACCACAAACCTTTGGAGTTCATTTCTAATGAGGTTAGTATACCTCATCTAATTCCATCTGATGTATCCATTAAAATTGTTCTCAGCTCCTGTAAATTATCAAGAGGGACACATCTTACACATTGATTCCAGGAATGTTCTATTGAATTAAAAACAGGACTATAAACTGGTTGTAAGAAACTTAATTTCTATATCCTTAAGCTGTTTTTCTACTGCTTTAAAGGCCACTTAAAGCGTATCTTGATGTTTCAATTATTACTAAAACTGTGATATTTGCTGGCGTAGGCCATAAACTCATTTTAACAAGTCCTACCAAATCTTATAAGGAGTTAAAAAGCAATAGAGTGATACAAAAATTCACATTTACATATATAATACTTGTTCCGCTACCTTAATTCCATCTATGGGCCAATCCTGATTGGTTTTGAAAAGACTGGTGATACTTTATAAGATCAAGATCAATGAATCGTAACCAATGATAAATAAATTTTAATCTAACTGCCTATCAATAAAATAAAATTAAAGATTTCTAAAAATAAATGTTGATCGTTTTTTAAAATAATCGAGACAGAACAGACCATTGCCACTGCCACTTATATTAGTCAAATTATAATTTTTTGATTTCTAGCTGTATGAATGATCATGAAAAATACTTCATTTAATTAAATGATAAGTATGCAATTGATATGTGTTTTAGATGTGGATCAATAGGGATATACAAAATAAAATTGAGTGTCTACAAACCTTTCTAATCAGTTATAATCTATTATAGTAGTGTCTGATGAGAAAAAACTAGTTGAAGAAATGGTGCCAGTAATAAGTTTCTCTGATATGTTCATTTAATATACAGAAGAATTGTTATTTTATGGTATAAAAGTAATTTAAGTTAATAATAAGTAAAATGAAAAAAGAGAAACAGTTTTAATTCTTGGCCCTTCACTTATTTTATGTATTATTAAAATTTAAAAAAGTTTATAAATCAAACTATAACTTAAACTAATATAAATCTTTAATTTTTTTGAGAATTGCCTGTTAAAACCATTCAAAAATTAAAATATGGATAAATGCTACTTTTTAAACAAGTAATACATGATATTATATACAATATTTCTTTGCTGTTAAGTTATATCTATATTTTTTTAGGACTCTTCTTCAGAGAATGATGAAAATGAACGAAAGCAGCTAAGCTACTTCTCATCAGTGAAGAAGGCGATTTCTAATTTTGGGCATTCATTGAACAAATATTGGTTTCCACTATACGTTAGGAGGAATTCTAATATGGATAAAAAAATCACCAATTAACTTTTCACTTAATAATGAAAATTGAGTCATGCATATATTTGCAAATTGTTACTATATGTGCATATGTTTTGTACCACATTTATATATAATGTGAGTCAGTCAGCTATTGTAAAATTTAAGGGTTTAGTTTTCTACACGTTTCATTCTATTTTATTTTTAATTTATATATCACCGATGTAAAATACACATGGACTATAATTTTTATCAAAAAAAATTTCATCTGTCGTAAGAGGGTTTCAAAAAAGATAAAAATATATTAAATTACCCCAATCGTTTTTGATGACACAATGTCAGCTTTTTTTTTTCTTTCTTTTAATAAGTCAATAATATTGTTGGGCTAGTGGTAGCAGTGATCAACTTACATAGAAAATTATAGCCACTTTATCACTTTTACCATTAACCTGGCGGTATTTATGACAAACATTAGGAATGTTTAGAATTTTAATTTTTTTTTTTTTTATTCTAATATATTATAAATTTAAAACCATTACGATTAGTGATAGTATTGAGGAAAGATTATTCTAAAGTGTAGCTCCTACTTCAATGATGCTATATTGTTGTATAGTGTATATGTGTTCCCATAATCTGGAGGACCCATGGCTTACTGATATCTAAGGCTGTTCGACAGAAGTATCAACACACTTTCTTACTCCAGGGAATAATATATTAGATTTTCCTTTTTTAAAAAATCTAAGGGTAGCATTGGTAAAGTAATCTTATTTCATTAAGAGAAAAGAATGTTTAATTTATTTTTCAACTTACCTTTTTCTCCTCAAAAAATGCATTAATATCCTCTATTAAAAATAAATATGTAAAACAATTTTCTAATAAAAGCATTTGCTATGTAAAAATGTATATTAAATTGAAAATATGTGAATATCCAAAAATACATATATACACAATAGGGAAAAAAAACTTTTAGATTTGTTGTTTGTGTGTTGTAGTGTATAATGACTAATTAATAAATAACAGAAAAATTCAGACAAAAACTAAATTAATTTTTAAATAGTTATAATAATTAAAAAACCCTAAAATTTTACTACTATACAAAACAACCTCTATCAGCTGGAACTTGAAAACTCAATTATACAGAATATTGCAAGTTAGTTTAGATAAAAAAGATTGTCGAGTAGTTTATTTATCTCTTCAGCAAGCATAAGCCGACCACTGTGATCTAACTAAAGCAGTAATACGAGGAGAAGATGGTTGGAAGTGCGGTCAAAATGAAACACAAATAATTTGGTGTAACCTATTTAATTGTGCCAATGTTTCGACTAGAGTTTCTACCCTTCTTCAGGGCTAAGAACAGAACAAGATAACAACCACAATAAGTATAGAAAATAAAAAAGAAAAATCATCAATTTCTATTTTTCTATCAATCATCTATTTTCTATACTTATTGGTAACTGCGTATCTTGTAATAAGTATAGAAAATAAAACAGAAAAATCGTCAATTCCTATTTTTCTATCAATCATCTATTTTCTATACTTATTGGTAACTGCGTATCTTGTTCTGTTCTTAGCCCTGAAGAAGGCTAGAAACTCCATCGGAAACGTTGGCACAATTAAATATAGGTTACACCAACTTATTTGTGTTTCATTTTGACCGCACCCCCAACCATCTCCTCGTACGTTATCCATGGTCAACTATCTCTCATAATTAATAAAGTTGTAATAGTATAAGTTGGAATTTTCAATTCCCACTTCAAAGCTTGTTTTGTATACTACTACCTCTAAAATATCTTCTTTTATTTTTTTTTTTTCCTTTTTTAAAGGAATAAAATCAACCCCAGAAGGTTCGCTTCTCAGGACTAGCTCATATTTTTTTTTTTTTTTTAATATTTCTTTTTATAAATTGGTAAAAAATTAAAATACATCGGCTGAGTATTTTTCTCTTTTCACCCCACCTCTTGTTTATGTTTAGAAAGATACTGATATTAAAGGAGAGCAAAACTAATATTTATTATTTCTTCCTATCTTTTAAATTTTTTCAAAAATAATTTTCTTGTCATATATGAATACAATCCAAATAGTTAAATTCATTTGCATTAATATTCTAGAAAATCACTTTACCTTTAAAGGATGCTGGATGAAATGTATCAAATTCCTTATTTATTATGCCAGTAACATATCAGCCCATATTGTTTCTTTTATTTTTTTAACAAGTATATTTCATATAAAATAATAAATTGAGTTCTTGGCATTTTCACTTTCAACTGTTTAGAAGTAAAGTTATGAAAGAATAATGATAAAACGGTGTTACCAACTTATTAGTACTGTTCCTCTTTATATTTAGAAATACCATGGAATATCTTACCCTTGGTTCTGCTAAGAGTTAAGATTGTTATGTATTATCCTTTATTAGACAAATTAAAAAATTATTTTCCTGCACCAGGGAGTATAAAAAGATATTTTATTTTATAATATTTTAATTAGATTCCTGATCTCAAATATGAATTAGAATAAGCTATGTCTGTACCCAAAGTACATATTTTTATTGACCTCTGGTAAAGACAACTTTATATATTTGAAATTCAATGTCTTGTTGTATAGAGATTTTTTTCATCAAATTTTGTTATAAATAGTAATGTTAACGAAAAGGGCTTTCTTAATTGTATAGATCTATAGTCTTAAATCTTTGCTAATATATGTAAGAAATTAACTTGAACCTTTACAATGTTCTGTTTCCGCGAACATTTAAAGCTTTTTCCATCCCCAGAATTTCACTTTCATTTATTCAATAAAACTACCATGGGGTTTTCCTTAAAACTTTTTCAAAATTAACTCTGTCTTCAAAAAGTTAGTTACTTTCAAAATAAGACAGCTTTTTTTGTTTGCATTTTTCTCCAATTGATCCATTTCTGGTTTATCAATTTTTTCACAAATATATTCAAACATTAAAACAAGAGAAAACTTAGTTGAATTGTCTGGTGTAAGACATTTTTTAATGTCCTGGAGATAATAAATGATAAAAATAATAATGTCATAAGAATTCCTAGCTTATCATTTATGGTTTAGCATATTTTTTCTACAAAATTATATTTAAAATTTTTTTTTATAGATATCTATGAAATTATATAAAGAAAATATGGAAAATTATTTGACATTTTTTTTTAACATTGAATTGAATACATGACATCCTGTCCATTCCTTTATTGCATTTCAATATTAAAGTTTTGAAAATTAATCTACCTGTTACTGTTGACAACTCTGAAAGCACTAGTTACAAATTATGGTCAATCAATAGAGTAGCCATCCTAGTACAACACTCAACATACAAACAAATGGACTTCTCTCCTTTTGTCACAACAAATGTTTTAAATACTGCATTTTTTTTTTTCTTTGTAACATTAAAGGTTAAGAAATTTCTTTACTTCCACTATCTTTTCACTTATTTATGGTCTCTGATTATCAGTTTAATATCATCTATATCTATCATAGCTATCATTAGACTGTTTTTTAATAAATTTTATTATTTCAAAATATATTTTTTTACTTAACAGTTTTGTGATTCTTTGTGTACCTATCGGCCCTTTTCATTCATTCTTACTAATTTAGGTTTTATTACATGTTGTGAAAAAAATGTGTGCTATTAGATTTTTAATTTGCAATTTTTTGCTGATTTGATCAAAGTTCATTGGTACTTTAATTTTGTTTTTTATTGACCATTCAAGTTTTGAGGTCACTTGATTTTAGCATCTGTTGTAATCTTCCATGTTATATACTGTCATCACAAGTGTAAATAGCACAATTTTGGTAACAGACATGTAAGAGATAATAAGCATGGTGTAGCAAGGTAACTCATTGATATAGGATAGACACCATTCTGATAAAGATATTGGTTTTAATTTCGATTTAGCAATTACTGAATAAAGGAGGTTACATACTTCAGAATTACAGGTGACGAATCTAATAAATTCAATTGAAGTAACAGCATTGTGAAGATTGAAATGTATATTTAAAGTTGTGTTAGATATGGGAGAATCTCTAAATTGTTGAAGAGGTGGAGAATCAGGTGGGAGAACTTCATTAATGCTGGCCTCGAGAATCCTGATTAGTGCAAAAATTGTTGTGGGACCACTAAGTCTTATTAGGCTAGGAAAGAATGGTGTCCTTTCTTCATTTGATATCGATACATAATTAAGGAAAGAAAAAGAAAATCTACAAAATTTGAAAGAGAAATAGATAAGCATATTTACTAGTTGAAAAAGGCTATTTTCAATTGTCAGAGAACACTATTGGTTGGAGAAGGTTGAAAAAATTAGATTTAAAAGGTAAAATGGTATGACATGAAGAAAAGAATAAAATTTCAAAGGTACAAGGATGGGTTTAGGATTGATCGGTCACTTGCTCCAGTGTACTGAACTAGAGAATCTAAATAAAATAAGATGGAAACGGTCATAGGAATTGAAGTGAAATAGTTTATATGTATATGAGAAATACTGTTGTTGGATAATCTGATAATAATGATAAAAGTGTAATCAAAGATCAGTATAATACTTCATGTTTCTCTTCTGAAATATTTACTTGATACATTGTTTCAAGATTTTAAAAAGAAAATTTTAAATGCTATGCAATTTTTTCTAAATAAAATGCAGAAAGAAGCCACTCAGTTCTGGTTATAACCAAGATTTTATGATCTACTGCAGATGAAAAAGAAGGGTTCAGATAATTCAGGGATAACAAAAATTCAACATTAAGGCTTAGGGCTGTTTGTAGCTGAGGGATTAAAGGTGTCAAACCATCACTGCCTTGTTACTGCAGCAGCGCCGGTTTAAATCCAGCCTGGGAGTTCGACTTTTATTTTGTGGCAGTCCCAAGAAATGAATACTTGAACCCTCCCTCCCACCATGGTTAGAATAGATTGATTACCTGTAGATAACAAAAAAATATAAATTAGTACCTTTTCAGGACTAAATGTAAATTTTGAGGTATAATAAATAACCTTATAAGAATATATATAGCAAGTAATATAGAAGATGTGTAACTGAAAAAATAGGAAGATAGTACACTAAAAGAATATAAATGTAAATGAATAAAATAATTTATTTTATATACATAACTAGTACAATCACTTATTACTGTACTAATAACAAATACTAGTAAGTAATGAGTAATTGTACTTGTTATTAGTAAGTATTTTATTCATTTAAATTTATATTATTTTAGTTTACTACATTCAATTTGTTTTTTATTCATCTTTTATAAAACTTCCCATGTATATTCTGATAGTCTTATCATTCTTTAAAATGTCTGTATCTTGTTATCATTTTGCCCTGATGAAGAGAGGCAAAAGTTTTTCATGCTTCTTTTCTTTCTTTCTCATCTTCCTTCCTTAATCACAATCCAACCATCAACAAATCTTCTTCCCACTGTTCGTAAACTAATAATCTTTCAATAAGATCATATTAAGTCCAAAATCATTTAAATAGTCGGATATAATTTGGAGGGCTGCCATATTTTAAAATGTCCAGGATTCCCACTTGATTTACTGCTCTGAGTGAAGTAATAAAGTCATACATCATTCTATCTTTCACTAAAATAAAAATATACAATACAATAAAGGAGATGCTCTGGGTTCCAGTTAGGAAAACAAAATTAATAAATAGTGTCTACTTAGTAATTAACATTAGTTTTTAGCTGTGGTTTTCATGACTTTAGCCTGGACCATATCCTTCTTCATTCACATACAGCCAAATATCTACATAGGAGCCATAGTGTGTAAAATATGGTAACTGTATTTCTTTATGAAGTTTTTGAGAGGGATTTAATAAATTGTTGAAAGAATCTTTAGGAATTTTGTTTTCTTAGTAAAATAATGTTGATATTAAGCTATGATAAGTGATTGCTGGTTGAAGATAAAACATTGTAATTAAAAAATAATTTAAAACTTTAAAAAAAAAAAGGTAAAAGTTTTAATTTTTGCAGGTACCATGTTTTACGACCTAATGCCTCATGTGATACAATACAATAATTCAACAGAACATACAATAGGTAGTGGATATTTTATTTTTACTGTTAATGATTTACCTAACTGGTTATACCATTCTGTTGAGAATTTTTATAATTTCTATAAAAATTTGTAATAAAAATATTCAATATTATAAAATATAAAAATATATTTTAAGTAAAAACTTCTATTTATATTTAAGTGTTTTTAAAAAAAAATAGAGAAATTATTAGAAAATCAGTAAAATATACATATACAAGTACTATATCTGTGTTATATATATATTACCTATAATATACATGTCAGGTTCTTAAAAAAATTAAGTTATTTATTTTTCAATAAATAATCATTTGCTTCATTACTATAGTCAAAGTAATAAACAGTTTAGTTTCAAAGTAAATTGAAACTAAATTCATGTAAACTAATTATCTCTAAATTTTAAGTTTGAAAATGTACATATTTATTTGAATATAATTCAGTTTATTTAATACATTATGGTTATATTCATGATTATCTCATGAAATTAAATATCAAAGGATTTAGTGATTTAAGTATTTAATAGATACAAAACGTATAAACTTAAACACAATTATTTAATAGGATATTGATTAAATGTGAAATGCTTAGGTTAAATTATATGAATATTCCAAATATATGAGCCAATATACGCTAGGATAATAAATTTAATGTTTTGATTAGGACGCTATAGTCGACTATCTAACGATGGGAAAAGTACGTTAAAGCTAACTGTGATAAATTAGAAGGGGTTCCATTGTCAGTAGGCATCTGCCAGGCAAAGGAATATACATCTGCTTATTGCGCTTGCGCGGCAACTGGCTCCTAGCTTCACAACACGTTCAGCACTGGACAGGGTCTCGTTACACATCGCCCGTTTCTTCGACTACTTAACATTTATTTGTGAGTATACCGAATTTTTTTTTCTATCTGTTGATTTTTTCTATAAGGATAACCATTTTTTACTAATATTTAGAAATAAAATTAAGCTGATTTGAAGAACTTTTACCTTTATTAGCAAAAATCTAAATGCGGGATATGGCGTCAGCAGAGAGACGCCGAAGGTCCCATCAGTGAAAATTCAGATGCGTAAAGCTTCATTTAATTAATTTCTTTTGTTGGTTTTGATGGAAAATTTTAAAAAAATATTCGTTTATTTTAATATAAAATCTAGTATTTAATAGAACTAGCGGTCAGTATCCTGTGTTCGTCAGAACCGATATTTTATTATTCAATCCTTCAGTTAATTGAGAATAGCTGTATTCTTATTATTTTGAAAATGGCGGGCGCGGTTTGGATTTACTTATAATTTTTTTTAATCGAATTTATTACCTCACAATATTACTGAATTATTAACTTAGGTCATAAGCAATTTAAAATAAATCTAATTTGGATTATTTGTTAGTAATTAATATTGTTACAGATTCTAAAGACGATGTCAGACGACGGATCCGCTACTGTTGAAAAGAAGAGGGGGCGCCCTAAGAATACTGAGGTATTTTATAAAAAAAAAAATAAAAAAAATGTGTAATTACAAGAACTATTAATAATGAAATACTTAAAATATATGTGTGTAAATATACATATAGTAAATAAACAAACAAACACACACACATATATATATTCATATTCATATTTTAATTTTTTGCTCAACAGGAGTCTTCCCCAAAAGAAGCCAAAAAAAGAGGTCGTCCTGCTTCGGATAAAAAAGAGAAGAAGGATGAAGGTGAAGCTCCTGCTAAGCGTGGCCGTGGTAGACCTAAAGGTTCTGTAAAAAAAGGAAAAACAAAAACTAAGGTAAAGAGTTAAAAATCTTATGGAGATTTTTTTTTTAGCTGTAAAAAGCAACTATATTAAGTTGCTTTTACAGCTAATAAATTTTAGTTATTTTAACACTAAGTATGATGTTATTAAAGAGATCTCTGAGGTATGAGACATTTTTGCGAACCTTTGAAAGCTTATCGACATAGTTTAAAAATTTAGTTTTTAGTATCATAGATACAATTTTTAGAATTAAGGTAATGTTAAAAGTAATATTTCTCAAAATATTGTGCATTAAAATTTTTTAGTAAGATTTAATTTATAGAAAACCTCTTATTACTTTATTCAAATATGCTAGGATAATCAATTTATTTATTTATATATA
>NW_027111275.1:379994-396197 GCF_000696795.3 Halyomorpha halys | reverse complement strand
ATATATATAAACTAAAAAGTATATCAAACTACCATATGAAAATAAACATAATAAATAATCATTAAAACAATTTTTGTTTTAAATATACAAAAATATCTACAATCAGTAATAGACTAGACTAGACAGGAATGAAATTATTAATTTAGCAAGTGCTAAAATTATACTGTACCATTATAAAAGAACTCATGGTAAACAATGAAGATTATCACAGGTAAGAAATAGTATATCAGTTATTAAAATCGATAAGCAATAAAAGAGTAAATCATATAAACATACATTACAAATATAATTTAAATAAATCACTATTACAAGGGTACTGTAAAGTCTAAGGAACAAAAAGAATAAAGGGGAGTATTATATAACGTGAAATAAATCTACATAAATGTAGATACTATTTTCAATTTATTTCTGTTGTGGAGGAAGTGCCTTTGAAAGTGAAACAGTATTATAATCCTGAAAAACAAAAAAAAATTAATAACTACATTCATTTTTTCTACAAAAAAATAAATTTTCACAAAAATTAATACCAGTTTAAATTAAAACTTTGAATAGGTAATTAGAAAAACTGACAAATCTTATCCATCTAATAACTACACTATAATATGCTTCAAGAAATCAGACCATGAGAGACCTCACAACAGCTAGTGCCATGTTATCAGATTGATTAGTTAGTTACCTGACAATGTAAAAAGTGTAATTATTTCAGAACCCTCCTTCCCCATACATGAAATTTTAAAAGCTAATCATTTATTTGATATGGAAATTTCAGAAAAATCAGTATCAGAATATTTCTTTTTATTTATAATAACTATAGTTCAATAAAATATATATATACACACATATATATAAAATCAGTGAACTATAACTATTATAATTAAATGATTTCTGTTTAATTATATTTTTATTACATTGATATACATATAAATTTAAAATAAATAAATTTTGTAGTAACATATAAATGAAAAAATAACTACCAATAGTCGACTGTATAATTTAAAATATGAAGAAGAGAGTCAGGGTTGCAGTAAAAAAAAACAAAATAGTTTTCAAATATTTATTATCCAATGTTATACTCCACTTTGTAGGGCTTTATCTTGAACAGTCCTGATAAAGCCTTACAAAGTAGGGTGAAACGTCGAATAATAAATGTGTTGTTTTTGACCACAACCCTGACTATCTTCTTCATATTTTAAAGATCATTTCATTTTTTCAATTTTAATTTTTATTGAAAAGTGAAAATCAGTTAGAAGAAAAAATAATTAAAAAGAAGAAATATATATATGTATATATAATTGACCGTAAAAATTGATATATAAGAAGATGGTCAGGGTTCTGGTCAAAAGAGAAACAAAAATAGTTTACAACTATTTATTTTCCGACATTTCGCCCCACTTTGCAGAGCTTCATCAGGGCTAAAAATATACAAAAAAAAAACTGATAATATTACAACAATAAGGCAATTTAAGCTAGAATAAATATATCTCCTTTTTTTTTTTTTTTTTGTTCGCCTCCTGCACTTTTTTAACGGAATATTTTTCAAAAATCTTTACTATTACCATTGTTAATTATTTTTTATTCTTATCATTGTTTATTCAATTTTATTTTAGATTGATACTATTTTATGTCTTCCTTCCTTTTATTTATATGTAATTTCTTATCACTTTATTTTTACATACTATTTATCCTAGCTTAAATTGCCTTATTGTTGTAATATTCTCAGTTTTATTTTGTATCTTTTAAGCCCTGATGAAGTCCTGCAAAGTGGAGCGAAACGTCGGAAAATAAATAGTTGTAAACTATTTTTGTTTCTCTTTTGATCGCAATCCTGACCATCTTCTTGTATAAAAAGAAAAAATCTTTGAAAAAAAAAACAATAGATGAGAAAAGATATAGAGTGAGATACTCACAATTCAAATATTATGAATCATTTCATTCTTATTCTATTGTTATTAAACATTATTACTTTTTTTTTTATTAACTTTGGAGCTTATAAACTTTCTTATTTTCATGAAATTCACAAATGCGGATAGTTCAATCTTCATTAAGTTACTTTTGAATTGCACATTTTTATTTTGAAGAAACTTTGTTATATCTTTTTTCCTCTAATTAGTACTTTAAAATTTTTCTTTTTAGAATGAGCATTGTCCATGATTATCATTGGGTTTTAGTACATCGTTCAAATATTTTCTTAATACCTCTTTGAACTGTACACCATTCATTTCATAGTGACAATATCCATCTCCCCTTTTAGCTCTGAATATCCCACTGCAGGTGGACAAAAATCTGTCTACTGACTCTGGAGTACTGTAAACTTAGCTCCTTCATCCATAGAAACCTTCAAATCACCTCATTCTGTCAGAATCTTGTCAAGTAAAATGTATAGAATGATCTCAGTTGACACAGGGCTCATTAAAATAAATTTAGTGTTAACTACACTTATTTTTCAAGAGTTCTTTCATTTTTCGAAGGAACTTAATTGTTAAAATAGCTATGTCGTTAAGATTTTCATTTATCATTTCCATAAAATCCTATGTACAGAGCACACCACACTGTTTCATGTCTTATTAGTTCTATGTTTACTTATGGCATGATTTATTTTTCAAATTATTATTTGTCTCTTACGTTGTTTTTATTTATATTTGTCACATTCCTCTTGAATTTTTGGCAAAAAAATTATAGAAATCTGGAGATTGCCTTCTATTGAAGAAATACAGTCAAATAATTTCAAAATCCAGGCCTTGACATCAAATAAAACGGATCCTGTGGGGTTTATTTATCTCCTAAGTAAGCAAAAGTCAACAGCTGATTCAATTAGAGCAACAATAATAATAATTCTGTAGGCTATACTATAATATAGTATTTAATATATAAAATTATTACTCCTTTAATTATATCACAACTGTCCACTTCCCCTCGTTCAAAAGGTAAAATAACTCTTAACAAATCCTTTTCAGTTGTTTGGAGCCTAAATTTAGATGAGTCAGTTTATGGTGTTAAGTTAGTTTTAAGGTAAATAATTTTTCATTTTTTTTTTAATTAACAAATTTTAGTAACCAGATACGATTAAAATGTAATTACTTAACACTACCGCATAAATTGTCCTAAATAAAAACAAAATAAACTTTATAAGAAGAACAACATAAACCTTATCAGTGTTACACATATCTGCCAATATATGAAATGGTTCATAGTCACCCATCATTTACAAAAGTACTACAAGCATTAACATGCTTTAAATTAAAAATGTTAACAGCTAAAGAGATAAAATGATTAATTTCTGTTTCAGTAAACTACCTTACAGATCTCCATTATTATTAAAGAAAAATCTATTTTATTATAATTATTAAAAATAATATTAACTATTATGATATACCCTTCTAGAAGAAATTTCTCCTTCACTTTCCAGTAATTCAGTTTCCCAATCATCTTCTTCCCCAGGGGCGAAATTGTAATAAGGCATAAGATGATGTCTCAATCTATCAATACGCCTTTTTCTCTTCAACAAGATAATCACCTTAAAAAAGTTTAGGGAATAAAATATTTTATATAAAATTAAAAATAATACAAACTGTAAACAATGAAACATAATTGAAATAAAGTTGTAAATATGTCAAAAACAGATAGATGAAAAATTATGACCCATAATAAGAAAATGAAGCAGACCGGTAGATTAAAAGAAGGATGTTTCAGAACATGGTATAACGTCTAAGGAATATGTATTTGAATGAAGCTGAACAGTGAATAAAAGTCAAAGGTACAAGATCTAATGAGGGCCAACTGTTGACTCAGAGCTTAATGATTTAAAATACTAATCGATAAATACATCTTACTCATAAAGTTAAGATCTTGAATTGTTAGATGTTCAAATTATTGTATATTTTAATGAGAGAACAGAACAAATCAAACCAGCATCTATTCTTTTTAATAAGGAAATGGACAGATGATTTTTTGAACCTAACGGATCCGATGCCAATAGTTCTCCAGTCCCCTCGTTTAGCAGTCTTTCTGGAAACTAAAATCATAGCTAAAGGTTGCAACAAGCATACTTTATATTTGGGTAATTGATAACTTTTTTATTTTCAGAAATTCCACCTTGAATAGGATATGGTAGATAAAAACTGTAGTCCTGGCTGACAACTTTAGTAATCGTTCAAAGGCATTTAGTGGCAAGCCATAAACGGCATCCATGCTCAAGGAGTTTTCAAAAATAAACCCATTAAATCCCTAGTAAAAACGATTCCCATAAGAGAATCCACCTTTCTAGAATAAATTTAATCCATAGTACCAAATCGTTTAAGACCATTCTCAATTGTAATTTCTTATTTTAAATATTGTGAATAATTTTCTATTCCTAAAAAAACCAAAAAAAAACATGAAAAATCATTTATTCTTTGATTTAGATCTAAATAATACTTCTATAGCCTACAAAAATTGTAGACACTCTAAAACCTAAAATTTCTTTTTTATGAAGAAAACCACATTTTAACAGTTTTAATTATAAATATAAAATCAAAATGGAATAAATTTTCTCACAATGCAGAGAGTGATTATATAACAATAGGTGTATATTCCTGGTAGGCCGATTGGAGGTAACTTACTCCAACCATATGACTGGCAACTCTGCATCAGGAGATACCAAGTATGATTTTTATATTGTAATTTGGCTGCAAGCTCAGGATGCCAGAGGAGGAGAAGGAGACATAATTACATTATCAATTAATCTGACTCTGTTATACAATGAAGCTCTTCTTGCACCAACCCAGTGCACAAAATAATAAAAGCATCTATACAAAAGTAAATTAATTTATTTATTTTTTTAAACCATCTTCCAATCAAGTTAATTTCCTAGAATATCCACTTTATTCTAATTTAGATATTCACTGGGTACTAAAGATTATTACTATCAAACTAGAATCTTCCAATTAAATCTCTTTATATATCCTGTGCTCTACAGTTCTACAAGAATCTCTGTCCCTACATTATCTTCCTCCACTGACAGTTATCCCAGCAAAGCATCTGCCATTATCTGGTTCCCATCCTCTTCACGATTCCCTGTGGCTTGTCCAGTCACCCCTAGTGTGGTCTTTCTATAACATATCTTTCAGCACGGAAAAGACATATACTACAGGTGTTCTGAAATTGATTCTCTAGGTATACATGCCACACAACTCAACCATCTGATTTGACTTCTTGTCACAAATGCGATCAACTTTGCTTTTATCTAGCACAATTCCTTGTTTGCTACAAATTCCCCAACACCACACTTGCAGGCCAAAGATTCTGAAGAAAACTATTTTATTACATATAAGCTTCTTTTTGAATGCCTAAGATACCACCCAGATCTCAAAACCATAGGTGACAAGTTTTATGACTTCCTCAAACTCCATGATTTTAACCCTATGTTATTTAATATTTTCACAAGTCAAAACAGATCTCTTTACATTATATCCTATATCTATTTAGAAAAACATTATAAAGTAATTGAGATTACATCAACTTACTGTTACAGTGAGAAATGCAATAATGAGTAATGAGCTAAGCGGAAGAAGTAAGTAACTCAAATCATGGTCAGCGTAGTATTCTGGTTTGATAGTTGAAACTTCTGTTCTATTATCACTAGCAAACGAGCCATTTACAAAATTTGACTCCGTACTGTTTGATTCTTCCATTGGAAAACACCATAATCAGCCTTCAATCATCTTTACCTATATTGAATAAATAGTTAGAAATTATACAGAACTGATTTGTCAAAAGAAGTAAAAAGTACAAAATAGAACTGACACATCATTGATAAACTTCTAGAATAAAAGTTCATATTATGCCTAAAACCATCAGTCTGAGTGACTACAACATATACAACATTATTTTTCTTCACCAACTAAAAATGTAGTAACCCATAACTTGTAATTTTCAAACAAAATCATCTCCAACATTACATGAGCATTTAATATAAACAATAAACACAATCGTTCTATGCCGATGAGTTCAAAATAATTCTACAGCTCCATAAACCATCACAGCAATTAGAAATTTTTTAAGATAATACCTATCTCTCACGCTCACTCTAAATTTTTATACGTGCTGATTAATTAATAAAGTCCAAGTGATGTAAGCCACATTTTCGACAATTTTGACTTTGACCCAGAAATATAAAATAAGAGAGCTAAATAAAAAGTAAATTGTCACAACGATTTGTTGTCTATTTTTAATTTCGTATTAACCACAAAAATTTTATTTCTGACTAGTATAATGGTATGTAGGTACGGTTGTACTATTAAAAATATCTGAAAGTTGTCTGTTCCAGCCGCTCTCAATTTTTGGCTATCAAGATGGACATGCGCGTCCATTGCGAGGGAGTCTGTCAAATGTCACTCATCTCACACTAGAACGAACCCCTCTTAATCACGAAGCTTGTCGGTTTGCGCCTTACATGTTTTCACCCTCACCACGTAGTCTATCACGTAGCACATCAAATTCTATCTAACTTGATGGACTTAACCACCATATCAATGTCATTATACATCTTTGAAAGCTTCGCATTCTTCATTCTTCTCCTGATATCTCGCCCTCAAATCATGCCCAACATTCTTCTTACACTTTCATTCATTAAAATTCAGTAATATGGGTTCATCATTTAGGTTAAAGTCCAAGCTCCTGAGCCATAGAAAAGCTAGAATCAGACGTGCGCAAATGTTCCATTTTTTCCCTCCCTACATGAGCTGGTGGGAGAAGTTTTCAAAGAAGGTTATAAGCTATGTATTTCGATTTTTTCGGCAAAAAAAGTTATTAACAAAATTAAGCTTGGTGCGTAGCTCAGAAAGAATACACTTTTTATTAGTATTATATGCCAATCAATTCTACAATTTTTTCACCTTGATTCATCTGCAGGATTTTTTTTTCTGCTGTCTATTGTTCATATAATCGTTTCACTCTTAAAAACTCTTTTACTGCACTTTCATAGGTCAGTCTGTCCAAATTGTTTCAATATCGTGCTCATATTGAAGAACTGTGAGGTTATATAAGGACAATTCATATTTTATATGTACCAAAATGATGGATAAATAAATTATCTCAAAGGAAGAAAAAATCAACTAAATTGGACCAGTATTAAAATAATACAGCAACTAGAAAAAAAATTCCTGATTTCTCCGGTAGAAAAAATATGGCCAAGTTGGGACGTATACTAATGAAGTATACAATTTTTTCGAAGTTAACATATACCAATCTATTTATTTTTTTCGTTTTTCATATTTGGATATTATGTGTGTGGTGATTAATTCCCTAAAAAAACAAAAGAAAAAACCATTGAATTCGGACCGCTAGAAACTAAATAGTTATAATAAGCAATTGATTCAATCATTAATCCGATGTGTAAAAATCGAAATATATTAATTTTTAACAAACTTTCTATTGTATTCAATTAATCTATTTACATCCCTAGATCTAGCAATTACTAAGCATTGCCGGGTCTGCTCGTTACAAATAGTCTTCAAGAGCAATATTGTATAGTATACTAGTTCTAATGATGTGGTCAATAACATATTTTTTAATACATTTTATATGACATAATGATTTAAAGTTTTTTGTTACTATTTTTTTAACATATAAAGGTTTTAGTTTTTACAGTTACTATATTTTAATACCGAATGACTTACATGTGCAGAATATTGCAAAATGATGCATATACCATATACTATCCTTAGAACCATTTTCTAGGTCCAAATAAATATTGGTACTGCATTTTAAGATATCAAGATTAGGAAAAGCATTTATTGCTTTTACTGTTATGCAAAAAATACTAATTTAAGAAGTAGCTTTTATGATCAAAGGGATGTGCAAATCTCAAAAATGACTTCAAGGAAAATAGTTGTGTTCTTTATAAATTTCTTAGTATGAAGGGAAAGGGAAAAATAAAAAAGAGGAATACTTCTTGTATCTTAACCAGAATTCGATAATTTGTTTATGCAAGATGCCTTTTATGATTATTGTTGTAATGTTTACTTTTATTTAAACTTGTTAACACACTCATAGAAGGTTATTAGTAAAAAGAATTTCAATACATTCAGTCTCAAAAACTGTTTATATAATGTATTATAACATACAGGGACAGCGGTAGCAGTGTGACAACGCCCCAGTATACCAACCTAAAGGTTGTCAGATCGAGTCCCGGTTTGAAACTGCGTTTTTATCTGAACACAACCATTATCAAATCTCAGAAATGACTTTTTGCGTTCATAAAAAGTAGGTCAGAACACAGCTGTCAAATTATTTGTCTTCCATAAATTTTTCTACAAAGTAAAACAAGAATTAATAAGTTAAGTTAATAATAACAGTCCCAGTCAAGTATAAAGGATAACCTAAGAAACGAGTAACCTCCCGTATTCGTAACTTAGCAGTCCGAGAATAGGGGGGAAGCGTTCCAAGTGTCTACCCAATCCCGAACTGGGCAACCCTCGAATATGCGCAGTATATCAGTCCGGAACTTGGGTTCAGTTTGCCATTACCCAGTTACAGACTACCTCTTGGAACAAAGCTACAAGGAAAAATCAGACCAATGTCTTGTAGCAACATCGTCACCTGAAGGTCTATGTCTATGACCACTACTCTAACTACTATAGCCCCCAAAACCGCGATGATTCGGCAAGACTCAGCTTACCAGCTAACACATCAGCCGAACGTCATTTATTAATATTTGTACTATACTTTGTATATACTTTAATTTTACACATGTAACAACTATATTAAATATTGTAATGTAATGTATTATTAGAAGCAATAAATATTACAATAGAATCTTCTAATCCACTTAAGAAAGTTATCTGCTCCTGAAGAATTTGGCTAGACTAAACCAAAAAGTATTCTGAAGGATAAAATCTGTGGTCAGGATGCAAAATATTATATCACTTTTAAACCAATTTTATATTGTATTATATCACTTTTAATACAATATTTTGCACAATATTATATCACCAACCGTTATTTAAAAAAAAAAAAGTGTTAAAATGATTTGTTACATAAGCATCAATGAATGATTTACCGGAATATGGCAAATCCTCAAGTAACTTATAACATTTTGCCATCTGAGAACGAAAACTGATCCGTGGTTGTATAATCCTCCTTAAACCTGCCTAATGCTTACTTTCCGTACTTTCAGGATGAGAAACGAGTCCGAAAAGAATGTTTGATTACACCGATTAGACTCTGAAGAGTGAATTATATCTTGATAGTTGTCGTACTTCATATAATTGCCTCTGTCGTAGATAATATCGTTCCTCCAGATATTATGCATCCTTTCCCTATCCCAAACCGCAAGAACAAGGAATCGGGGAAGAGCAAGCATTGAATAGAGAAGTTTTTAAAAAAGAAATTTAGGTCAAAGAAAACTAAGTTAATGGAAAATTTCTTTCTTTTAAAAAGTTTCAGATATCTGAAAATCCGTATTTGTTATGTTGACAAAATACACTCACGCAACGTTTTGGCGTTTTTGATAATTTTTTATGAGATTATTTTTCTTGGTGGTTATTCTCTTCCAATCTCTTTGGTTATCGTGTTAAAGTTATTTTTTTGATTTGGTGTAGTAAGCAAAGTTATTCAAATTTTATAACTGTTAAGGATGGATATCATCTTCGGAGTTTTAAACTGTTCTTTAAAGTTTAATTTAATGTGGTTATAGAAATGACGGAAAGAATTCAGGACTTTTCACATTAATAAATGTCATTGACATGGTTTAGAAATGTATTGTGGCTTTTATCACTTACAACCAACATTGAAAAAAATAAATGTTAATACTATAAGACTACTTGAAAGTATTATGACTTTTTTTTTTAATATTTGAAATAAATGTTGTTTGTCTGCAGTCCTTAATTATTTATTTTTCCTGTAGATTTTAGAGTAACTCACAATGGATACAAACCTAACTTATATGAGGATGGTTACTATTCCCAATGGAATGAAAAAGGACTCTTTAAGCCTCATAGGAATGACCAGATCTATTCTGTTTTACTTCCTCCCCCCAATGTTACTGGCACCCTTCATCTTGGCCATGCGTTGACTATCTCTGTACAAGACACAATTGCTAGATGGTGAATGTTTCTTTATATTTTTAAACTTATAGTGTAAGCAATTTACTTAAGGTACTGTACTTGACGATTTTCAGGAAAAGAATGTGTCAGAATGAAGTTATCTGGACCCCTGGTGTTGATCATGCTGGTATTGCAACTCAGGTGGCTGTTGAAAAATCTCTTATGAAACAGGGTATTTCAAGGTTTGATGTTGGTAAAACTAAGTTTTTAGAAGAAGTTTGGAAGTGGAAAAGTGATAAAAGCATCATTATTAGTGAGCAGATCAAGAAACTTGGAGCTTCTGTTGATTGGGAACGAGAATTCTTCACCATGGATGAGGTTTTTTTTATTTTTTTAATAATTTTGGGTAACAGTACAAAATTGTCACTCCAAATGGCAGGTGGGTGTATA
Source organism: Halyomorpha halys (assembly GCF_000696795.3). Classification (NCBI taxonomy): domain Eukaryota; kingdom Metazoa; phylum Arthropoda; class Insecta; order Hemiptera; family Pentatomidae; genus Halyomorpha; species Halyomorpha halys. The sequence goes on along the minus strand of NW_027111275.1, from coordinate 385,725 downwards.
TACTGACACCCAATGTTCTATTATTGTTATTTACAACTTATTATATTATTAGTTCTGTTTCAGTTGGATCACATCTGGTCATTAAAAGAGATGAACAGATCCTTTCAGTTGAGTTCAGACATTAATTCGTGGTTATACAAATCACTTTATGATATAAGATTACAACATAATGGTCGGCCATTTCATTGTTTATAAGTGAATATATATATTCCCACCATCATGTCGGAGTAACAGTTGTTAACTGGTACCGAATTTTTTGATTTTTTTTTTATATTTAGTTTTAAATTAATTTTTTTTTTCAGAAACATGTGAATGCTGTAACTTGTGCACTTATCCATTTATTTAAAAAAGACTTAATTTACAGAGAAGAATCTCTAATTAATTGGTCTCCTCACCTAAGGTCTGTGGTATCTGACATTGAAGTTGACTATGTTGATGTAGATGGACCAACTGCTTTATCCCTACCAAGTTACTCAGAACCTATTACATTTGGAAAATTGGTTGATTTTAGTTACAGGGTTGTTGGATCAGGTTAGATTGATTGCAAATTATTACTTATTATTATTTAGTAGCCCTCTGGGGTACACCCAGCCTCATGGAGTGGTTATTCTTAATTGGATAGAAATGTTGCATTTGAGCGTGATTTTGACCAAATAACACCTTTGCACAACCGTTGGTCTAGTAACAGTACTTCTTTACAAAGTACTATACCCCTAACACTTCATGGATTGTGCAGTACAGATTTAATTTTTTTTTATAGTCTATTTATGTTTAGGAACTATAATACTTTCAGGAAGATTGCTGAATGATCGTGTGTATCAATAAATGGAATATGGTCCGGGTGTGGACAAATTAAACTCTAATAGTAATATTATGTACTATTTTTACTATTTGAGTTTAATTTGTCCGCACTCGAACATATTCCATTTATAATACTTTCAGTGTGAACCAGAATGAAGTAAACTATATCAAATATCTATCTAATTTTCAATCCGTTAAAACTGAAAAAAATAAATGGTACTTAAGTTGTCAGAATAAAATAAGGTGGGTCTGCGAAATTACAGTATCTTTCTTAACGACTTAACTGATCATTCTCAGAATAAAGTTTTGGAATCCAATCTTTTACCTTTAAGTGTAAAACTAAGTTTTAATGAAATAAGCATTGTTCAAACAATTTTTTTTAATATCTACACTATTTTAACTATAAATATATATTAATTTCACCATGTAAGGGGAGACTAGCTACAAAGGATAGTCAACATTACCCCAACATCTGAACAGCAGGGTCCTCTATGTTAGGACCATACCATAGAGGACCATAATAGACCAAAGTGCAGCAGCATAGCGAAATTTCTTGCCCCCTTATTTTGTCCTGGCTTCATAGTTCCTTAATGCTCTTCCAACTTGATGGGTAGGTGTGTACTCATTTATTAGGGGCACTTACTCCGAGCGGCAAAATTTTAGTTGTTCTAAAAAAATCAATAATTTCCTATATATAGGTGAAAGAGTACGAAAAAATGCCAAAATTTTGAATTTTTTTTTTCAAAAAGAAATAAGGTTTCAAGTAAAATATATGTCAGCAAACATGAAATTTCTGTTCAGTGACCCAAAAAATGAGTTGCCCAAATTCACAAAAAAACTTTCCCCTATTTGTCCTTATACGTCCTAATTTGACTGGACTTCTAGTACTACAATTTTTTTAAGTTTAACTAGTTAGGTGTCTGGTACTGATATGAGTAGTGTACTACTTTATTCTATACCCATTCTGGATAATTACTTTGATGATATATTTTCACTTGTTTACTTTATTTTTTAGGTGACATATTGAAAGTTCTTTTTAGTACCTAGTTTATAATTTATTTCTTATGATCTTTAAGGTTGAATTAATTTACCACCTTAATTTATAGAATACCAGCCCTGATGCTTAAATATTTCCAGTAGTACAATTATCAAGCATGTTTGATTTTTTACTTTCACTTATCTATATATGAAATAAATAGTAAGGGGAAGTATTGCCATCGTGAACAATTTTTAATCCCAGTTTTCGATGGAATTAGACATGTTGAGGTCCCCTAAGTCCAAATAACTAAGTGCGTGGTGTGTGCAAAGCCTAACTTAAAAACAAAAGGTCATGCAACGCTGAAATTATGTATTTAGGACAGCTATATGCCTGATATGTGACAGAAATTTCTTCATTAAAATAGACATACCAGATGTGCCACTTTATAGAATAGATTTTTCAAAAATGGCTCTGACAATTTTAATTAAACCCAGGATATCAATGTAAAAATAGCTTTTCTTTAATAACAGATAGGTTTTATACTCATTGAAATAGTTTGAGAGAGTTAAATGCAGTCTTTTTTAAAAAAAAATTGTTCTCTAAAGTACTTTTAATTTTTTTATTTGAAAAAATAACCCACCTCATAATCTTATTCATTTGAAATGGATAAATATAAAGTATGAAAGGATTTGATAATTAACTTGAGAAAATAAGAGGAAAAATATTTTATTTAAGTGGAAAACACATTTCTGGAGATAAGAGTAATGTTATAGACATAATATACATAGTGTCATTCTAGAATATCGCTGATTGACTGTATGTATTATTAATACATGGAGTATGGTCTGGGTTCAGCAAAAAAAAAAAATTCAAATAGTATTATATATGTTGAGCTTATAGTAATATATATCAAATATTGGGCTCTTTAAAATAGTTTTCTCTATTTGAGTTGTTTTTTGTTTTTTTTTTACCGCACCCGGACCATATTGCATTTATTAACATATATAGTGGAAAATCAAAGATTTTAGAAAAAATAATACGTAATAAAGAAAGTTATTGAATGTAATGGAGAATGACGAGAAACGGATAAATAAAAGGTTTGTTATAACCAGAGTTTTAACTGGCAGAGTTTTTCATTTAGCCAGTAGTCATTAGTGTTGTCATGTCAACATCTTTATTAAATAATTATTTATTTAATTCCAGTAAGCCTGTATTTGAGCCTTTCATTTGGTGGAATGATCATCTCCATAAAATTATTGTTAGTATTTTCCATATTGATTCAATAACAATTTAGCATTGAATAAATGGTTGTTTTAGTTACCTGTTATATTTTTATATTTCTCTCATACTTTTGAAAATGAAAAATATTAAAATTTAGGAATGAGACATTTTATTTCCGTTTAAATCGGAGTTTGTCAACATTTTTTTTTATAAATCATGTTCTATTTGATATAAATAAAAATACATATTGTTTATATATAATCTTTTCACTTTCTTGAGACTGGTTATTATTGTTTAAATAAAATAAATTGTATGCAACTTAAGTTCCAAAATACTCAACATTTATTTAAAAGTCCAACGTTTTAGTCATCCTCAAGGACAATCTTAAATACAAATTTACACACACATCAATAATTTAAAAACGTTTTGCAGACTATTCTGCCTAGGTCATCAATTTCAGTTATGATTACAAATATTAGATATTATACGAGAGGACTCAATACAGAAGTGGAATGGACGGTGGGTAGCAAGCCAGAAGGGCGCTACTTTGATAAAATTCTTCCCTACCATCCTTTCTAGATTAAAGGCTAAATGGGTCCTCCCAGACTATTGGGTCTCACAGTTCCTAACAGGACACGGGGAGTTTCGGGGAAAGCTGCAGAGATTTGGAAAGAACATCAACCCCCGGTGCCCAACGTGCGGAGTTCCTGAAACAGCAGAACACATAATAAAAGATTTCTCTGCCATGGAAGGACACCGAGCCAGGCTGTCGAGAAAGACTGGGATTTACGCCCTCGCCGAGTCGGACTTTCCCTGTTTGATAGAAGAAGAGAATTATCCCTTCTTTAAGGAGTTCATTTACAGGTGGAAGGAGGTGGTGGGCCCCACTCATTTCACGATGGGAAGGACTTGACACCCAATATCGGCGAGCCACCAGAAGATGAGGAAGCTGACCCAGACTAAGACCAGGAGGGCTGGACCAGCCTGGTAACTGCAGGAGGCACCCAGAAGGATGCAGTGGACAAGGTGCAGCTCCATCAGTAATGTGCTAAACCTAGCGCTGGGGAGCACCACAGTAAAAAAAAACAAAAAAAAAAAAAAACAATACTGGAAGATTATTGATTGACTGTGTGTATAGATGAATGGAATATGGAATAATTATAATTATCTACTATTTGAGTTTTTTTTTTACTGCACCCGGACCATATTCCATTAAAAAAAAACAATAATTGAATAATTAATAAAAGAATTTAAAAAAAGTGGTGATCCTTGGGAGCAGTGGCTAGTGCCATTAAGGTAGTCCCCACTGCTCCCGCAGCCCGTATGGCAGAAATGGCAAGGGAGGGGGATAAAAAAAAAAAAAAAAATTACAAATATTAAAACTTTTAATTACAAATCAATTTAACTCTATTATCACTCTCAAAAATATTGTTGTGATAAGAAAATTATAATAGTGTTAAATTGATTTATAATTAAAAGTTTTAATATTTAATGTGAACAGTGAAAGAATAGGGTCATTTTGACTGAAATTGATGTCCTAGGCAGAATAGTCTGAAAAAAATTTTAAAATTAATGATGTGAGTGTAAATTTGTATTTAAGATTGTCCTTGAGGATGGCCAAAACGTTGGACTTTTAAAGAAATAATGAGTGTTTTGAGGCTTAAACTGGATACAATTTATTTTATTTAAATTTAAATTGTTTCATTTTAATAAATAAAATAATACTTTCTTTAGCAATTGTGGGTAACTTCTCATAATGTTTGTCAATAGCAGATAAAGAAATAGTTGTATCAACAACTAGAATAGAGACAATGTTTGGAGATGTGGCTATTGCTGTTAATCCTAATGATAATCGATATAAACCGTTCTGGGGATGCAAATTTTCCCATCCATTTATCGGGTCAGAGATCCCGCTAGTTTTAGATAGCAGAGTTGATCCTTCATTTGGTACTGGTGAGATATTTTTCTTCATTATTTGTTATTTATTGTTGAGTACAGTTTTGTATTTCTTACATTTGTGTTTAGGTGCTGTTAAAATTACTCCAGCTCATGACCCAACTGATTTTCAAATCAGTAAAAGCCATAATTTACCAAAGCGATCTGTGATAAATGAAGAAGGAGTACTTCAAAATTGTGGAAAGTTTTCTGTAAGTTTTGTCATACTTTAAAATGAGTTTTGTCACATTATAAAATGAGCTTTTATGCAAATTCAGACAAAGATAACTTTATTTTCTTCACAGTGTTCTTGTAATGTCTACTATAAATTAAATTATACTAATAATGTATTATTTTCTTTTATAACCATACCATACCATTAAGATCAAAAAATGGTCGATTGTGAATTTAAAATTTTACTTTTTATCTGAATCTGTATAAGAAAACCTATTCTTTTTTTTTTTGGAAAATTCCAAAGGTAGGTACACTGAATAAGGTTAGGAAACAATACCCTGAAATAATAGACTACATGCCACTTCTAAGATCTTTTTGAGTTTTGTTAAAGTAAAATTACTTCTCATCATATCTAATTTTAACTTTTTTCTCCTCTAAAGCAATAATGACTACATAGGTATGTCTAACAAAGGTTTCTAATCACTGAAAAATGAATACAAATTTTCACTACCTTTGGTAGTTAAGAAGCAGGATGTAATAAAACAACAAAATAAGTTGTTTTATTTTACCTCCCAAGTTTTGGCCAAACCAGTTTGAGCAGTTGAATTAGGCTACTCTATA
>NW_027111275.1:370200-379933 GCF_000696795.3 Halyomorpha halys | reverse complement strand
TATATATATATATTTATGTATATATATTTTCATTTACATTAATATCTTACATTTCAGGGCATGAAGAGGTTTGAGGCACGTGAATCTATTTGTAATGAACTGGCAAGTCTTGGTTTACTGAAACTCATTCGACCTCATAAAATGAAGATTCCTATTTGTAGTCGAAGTGGTGATGTTCTTGAATATTTGATAAAACCTCAATGGTTCATAAAATTTTAGTTTTTGTCATCTACATTTTAAATAATTATTATAAGTTCTTCTCATTTCTAGGTTTATTAAGTGTAAAGAAATGGCGAAAAAAGCCATATTGGCTGTGGAAGAAAAGAAATTGATAATAACACCTGAAAATTACCAAGCAAACTGGTTTCATTGGCTAGAAAATATACAGTAAGAAAATAATTCAATTATTTTTTGTGTATATAAAAATTAAAAAAAAAAAAAATTAAACAATTGATTTTAGATATAAGATAGTAGAAATTGTAGAGTCAAATAAAGATTAGTTACTTTATTAACTGTTAACAGAAAGAGATTGTGTAATAAATATTACTAAGCCTACTGGTGCTATTGACTGACCAAGTACAATAGACAGGGAAAGGATATTTCAGTTAGTAATATTGGGGACAGGGAACTAGGAAATTGGGTTTATTCGGCATGCTGAGATCTATCAATAGTATCACGTCATAGTATCTTTCTTGCCTTTTTTGGGGACCGAAAGTAGAATTGTTTGGTTGCTGAGGTCTGTCGAATTAGTCTCAAACTACAACATCTGTTTAATATTTGGTTATTGGGAAATCAAAGTAGGATTGTTTGGCAGCTGAGGTTTGAAGAACCGGCCAAAATGTTTACAATATTTTGAAATAGTGTTGATGACAGCCACTGACTGTTGGTTTCAAGCCGTCTATTCAAGAAAGATAAAATTTAATCTCTCAAATATATTAAGTAAATGGTTTGTTCACTTTTTGAAAGCCAATTTTTATTGAGCATTAAAATGTATTTAATTTAAAATACATTAATATATTCATATTTTGGTCCAGATATATTAATATACGTTTTCAGGGAAATAATAGATCCTTTCTGAAAATTATTTTATACTCCATATTTAAATTTAATGAATATTTATTTAATTTACTTCTTGCCTGTTTTAGGGATTGGTGTATATCAAGACAACTTTGGTGGGGCCATCAACTGCCCTTTTATTATTGTGAAGGTAATGATAATAATGTATGGGTAGCTGCTCAAAGTGAAGAAGAAGCTTTGGAAAAATCGAAATGTTATATATCAGGACCTGTAACGATAAACAGAGATCCTGATGTTTTAGATACTTGGTTCTCTTCAGGAATATTACCTTTTGCTTGTTTTGGATGGCCTGAGAAGGTTAGTTGTTTTCTTTATTACTTTTTATCTTCTTGAAAAATCTTACTCGTTACCATATTTATTTTTTTAAACAAATCATACAACTGTTTTTACTTTCCTTACCACATTGGTATGGAGATTAAGGTAATTGGATCAAATTTTAGATATGCAGTTTTCAGTTGGTACATATGTTTGTTCCTGATTTCTCATTTTTCTTTTTACTCTTTTTCATTTTAAATTGAAAACTTATTTTCTTATTTGATGATTGTTTACTTTCTTTATTTTCAGACTAAAGAATTTAAGAAATATTATCCTCTTAGTACTTTAATCACAGGAAATGATATTCTATTTTTTTGGGTAGCAAGAATGGTAATGCTGGGATTAGAGTTAACAAATGAACTGCCATTTAAGGTAGTTAGTTATTTATTAAATAATTTTGATTTTGACAGTATATATTTTACATCTTTTTTTTTTATTCCTTTTTGTTCATTTTCATATAATTTTCTTTTTGCCTATATTTATATTTATACTTATTATTGTTTATCTTATTTTTGTTTCTTTTTGTTCATTTCTATATAATTTTTTTGTTATGTATATTTACATAATTTTTAACCCTACCTTAGTTTACTTTTTTGTATCTCATCATTTTACATTGTCAAAATATTTATGTTGTTTTGTATCTTTTTTAGCCCTGTTAAAGTCCTACAAAGTGGGTCGAAACGTCAGCAAATAAATAGTTGTTCCTTTTTTGACCGCACCCCTGATATCATCTTCTTCTTATTTTATTCTAATTTCAATTCATACAATTTTGAATTTATAATTATAGTGATAGAAATTATAATAGATAATTTTGCAATTTAATGGAAATTATTTTTTTAACATGTTAACATTCAGTCTAATTTGAGATCTTAGTTTGAGAAAAAAAAAGATTAAATTTCACCTTTTATACATCAATGAGGAGGGATTGAATTTTTATCAGGGTGATTTTCAACTGTGTGATTGCATGATAAAAAAAATATTGGTATTTCGAAATAAGAGAATATAAATTTGTCCTGGTTGTAATTTTGAAGAAAATATTTATAAGATTGATAATTTAATGTTTAAAGTGGAGAGTATGAAGAAATCAAATGCTGTAATAATTCAGGAGAGAGGTACTATACTTTTTTTAAATGCTCCCTTTCTAGTCAATTCTGACATGGAGGGGGGAGGGAGTTATCTTCAGAAAACAAATTCTATTCTAACACCATGGTAGGGGTTGTTGTTAAGAGTTTAACCAGTCAATTCACCAGCATTAATTACAATGGTGTTTAATTTACCTATGGAACCACCTTAAGAGTATAGACGTTAGAGCTGTAAATGATGGTTAGAGGGTGGTCACAATGAAACATATACTTCTGTATATATTTTATTTGCCCATGTTTTGACCCTCATGTCTTTATGAGGAAAAAATTTGCTGAAAAGTTTAATTTGGAATTATTTAAAAATATTATCTAAATATCTGTGAGATTAAAGGCAAGCATATTTTTGCATCATTTCATTTTGTATGCACAAAGGGAGGATTATACTTTGTCAACTGTTCTTAATATTTTCTCTTCAATTATATTCTTTTCTAGGAGGTGTTTCTTCATGGAATCATTTGTGATTCCTTAGGAAGAAAGATGTCAAAAAGTTTAGGAAACGTGATAGCTCCAGAAGATGTTATAAATGGGAAAAGTCTTGAGGTAAGGAACTTAAATTAGTTATATTTAAAAAATATTTGTAATTAAACACTTCCTGTTTATCTCTAAAATCACTACATTGGTTTGAGAAAAACCACAGGAACTCAAACTAAACAATTATTAACTCTTTTAGAGCCACTTCTTAGTCTTCCAACGACACTCTCTGTTTCTCTTTAAAACCACTATGTTGGTTTGACAAAAAACATAGAAGTTCAAACTAAACAATTATGTCTATTTCTTTTTATGCAGTAACTGATGTCTTTTCATTGTTAAAAACAGATCGAATGAAAATTAATGTTCATTTAAAAACAAAACAGATTTGTAAATTCTTATTGGGTTATTCTTACTGTTGTGGACATCAGCCAATGTTTATTATGTGTTCTAAATATAAACATAATTGTTGTGGGTGTCATTAGTAATAAAATTATTTAGAAATAATGTTAAAAAAGGAACATATTTTTTAATATATATTGCTATCCATTTTTTTTTTTTTTTATAGTTTATGTATTAGTGTCAGAAATGAGTGGGTAGAGTTAGGAACAAAATGTTTAGTAGTTCTGTATGTGAATATTTTATGAATATGAATTCTGAATTTATTTTTAATTATTTATTTATTGTTATTTACAACCATGTAAAAATATCTATAACAAGTAAATTTACTGTTAGTGATAAAATGACATGATATAAACATGTGGAGAATCTACCCATTGAAAGAACTGTAGATTTTTAGAGAAGATATATGAGGCCATCCTCTTTGACTTGAAGGAGAAGCCAGGTTAAAAACAAGTCAAGAGGGTTTGGGTGGTTGGGAAGTTTATCATGGAAGGATTGGTATCTGGTTTTGGCCATATCAGCAACATATGAAACATTGAGGATGACTTGATTTGTGACAAAGTAAGGAGCATTAAAGATTTTACGAAGGATTGTAGACTGTAAGATTTGGATTTGGGAGGAATTTAATGGTTTAGTGGAGCCCCAAAGCTCAACTTGGTATGTCCAGATAGGCCTTATTATAGTCATCAGTATTTTGTAATGGATTGGTAGTTTATACCGTTTGTCCAGTTAATGTTGTAATTATCAGAATCGACAAGCAGTTTCTTGTCTTTTCAGTCTTTTATGGGAATTCTATGTCAATAATTTTTCCAGATGTAGTCCTTGGTAACAGATGTGTTTGACAGGAATAAGTGGGATATCACTTTTTTTTAGCATTATTTATTTTTTTTTATTTATTTCGTAAAAGTAATAATAGTTCATTTTTATATTTTACTTTTTTCAGGAACTTCAATCCAGGATTGAAAATAGTGTGCTAAGTAGTGAAGAAAAACAAAAAGCTAAAGGATCCTTAAAAAATCTTTATCCCGAAGGAATACCTGAATGTGGTATAGATGCTTTGCGGTTTACTTTACTTTCTAATAATGTTAAAAGTTAGTTGATATTATTTTTTAAACCATGTAATTTTTCTCTTAGTGTTTAAATTAAGTCTTATTAACATGTTACTTTTAGGCCACTATATTAATTTCGACATTAAGCAATGTATTGTAAATAAACATTTTTGCAATAAAATGTGGCAAGCCTGTTATTTTGCTGATTTATGGTTAAAAAAATTGAGCTTATCTTCAGAATTTCTCACGCTTGATTTATGTGACATTCATCAACCTTGTACATTGATGGAAAACTGGATTTTGGCCAAGTTAAATTTTTTAATACATGTAGTGAATAAAGGAATTGAAAATGGCGATTTTCATCTAGCTACATCTTCACTGAGGAATTTTATTCACCTAGAATTGTGTGATATTTACATTGTAAGTACCTTTGTTATTCTACAAATAATAGGGTGGTTTTAAATTATAAATTTAAAATTGTGGGATGTGTTTCAGAGTTTTGTATTTGTTGAGTTGTACTATTAATATAAATACTTTAATATTTACTTCAATTAGGCTTTAGATTAAAGTTCTTTCTAGTGCCTCTTAAATACCGCTGATAACTAAAGACTGAAGTTTAATGAAGTAAGTAAAGAAAAAAAAACATCGGAACCAAAAAAATTACTATAAAAAAAGAAAAATTGATAAATCTGCAGCATTACTTATTGTACATTTTATTTGTATTTTTGATTTCAATTTTTTAAAAGAATATTTTTGTGGAAACTGAACAATTACTGAATTGACCCCTTATCTATAACATAGTTCCCAATTGGAAACATTAAAAAAAGATCTAATAAAGATACAATATGGAATTTTTATTTTTAATGATATATTTAAGCATAAGCATAAAGCTATAAGAAAAAAAAATACAATTTCAATTAGAACTGGTTTTGGTCACTAAATGGTTAATGAAGACTCTCCAAACCTTAAAACTTAAAATATTTTGTACTGATGTGAACCTTATTGACCTAGATAAAGCTTTTGACACTACACTGTCAACCTAAACTTACTAATTTTCAACTTAATAAATCTAAATATCCCTAGGTATCTAATATTACTCATTCAATCATTTCCATCCAATAGGCCCTTCTTCTTTTCAGTCATTAATATAACAACCTAACCCCTCAGACCATACCATTTCCAGTTCCACACAGGGATCCTGTTTAAGCCCAACACTATTCTTTTCAGAAATGACAACCTAAGATTTAAAAATGTTGATATAACTCTCTTTTCCAATGATAAAGCAATATACTCCTCATCATATTGGCACAATCTCCTCATACGAATTGGCACAATCATTAATAGACTAAAAGAGGTTTAAAGAAACAAAACATCTGAGAACCTTAAAAAATAGGGATTGCATCTAAATATTGAAAAAATAGAAGCCATAATTCTCACTAAATGGTGACTTATACTACCCTTAAATACAGTATCTGCACCTTTTGCCAAAGCCGTAAATGCTTAATAGTCACATTAGACATTAAACTTTTGTTCAACGACCACATTAATTTAAAATTATAAAATAATATACAAAATGTTTTCATTTTTTAATAAAAAATCAAACTTATGCCCTAGAAATAAATAGATATTCTATAAAGATCTTTCTTAATATGTCCTACCGGGAGCTTTATGAAAGCTACCAACTTAAAAAAAAACTACCAATATTACAAAACAAATGTCTCAGAATAGTCAACAACTATCCATATTTCACAAGAATAACCAAGATGCATTAAGTACTAAACATAGATAATGTATATGAATAAATTTACAAATTGACACATACTAAATGAGTTTTATTTTATTCCTAAACGATTTGTATTTAAAAAATAAAATCTGTTTATTATTTACCGATATATAAAACATAGTTGATATATAATAAGTAACAAAGAAAAATGAATTGTGCATAAGGATGTATCCCTTAGCAAAACATTATTTATTGTACTTATTATATTTAGGAAATAAAAAAATAATTTAGCTCCCTGTTTAGAGGGAGCTGTTCAATTATCTATGATTCTTTCAGTTAACTAATAAATACTGAAATTAAATATTTAATCAAAATATTGTGTTTTTTTCAGAATATTTTTTATTGTAATTTAGTTAACATTATTTGTTTTCAGGAATATGTTAAACCAACACTCCAAAATGGTTTAAGTGCTGAATCCAAAAGTGCCATGCAAACTCTTGTTTACGCCTTAGTTCCCAGTCTGAAGTGTTTATCACCATTTATGCCATTTTTTACTGAACACCTTTACCAAAGTTTGCCTATTAAAAGAAATGGTTTCATTATGGAAACTTCATACCCAACATTTAACAAAAATGTAATCACATTTATTACTTAATAATTTTTAAGTTGTTTTTTTTTTTACTCTCTGTTAAGTAGGGTTTAACCAAGCTTCAGTTTTATTAATGATTAAATAAAAGTCACTTTGACTGTAACTGTGGTTGGTTAAAATGATTTGAATAAGGTTTGTAGAACTGTAAGCTCTATTAGGATTTAGATCTATGCACTAAGAAATACACCCACCTCTACTCAACAGGGACTAAACTGATATCAGTTCCTAGACTAGAAAGGCATCCCATTCCAGTGTTGGGTGGTGGGTTGTATTGGAATTGTATTGAAGTGAAATGAAAAAAAAAAATTTGCATTAATCACAATCCAATTCAAATAATTTGGCATTCTATCAATTATGTATTCATGAAAGACTTCTAACTTCAATTTGTACTTTAGTTAGCTCAAAGGACGACATGTGTTCATTTAAATATCATCCGAACCCCAAAATGCATGTTTTTATTTCTTATTCTTGTTATATATACATTTTGAATTTGCACATTGATGAACCAATGACTATTGATTATAATGTTTTGACAATACTCTTAGTTTTTATGCATCACTGAGTTTCTACTAAGACATTGTTAAAAAATTTATAAATCATAAATTTTTTTAGTTACAGAAACCTCATGAGGAGTTGATTGAAAGAGTTTCTTCCATTTTACTTGTTATAAATGAAATTCGAAGAATCAAACATAGAATAGGAATAAATCATCGACAAGTCTCTGGTATTTATATCAAACAGTTTTTGGCATTAGGATGATTATTTTTATTTTTCATCATATTTAAGTAATGTTTTGTAGTTAGGATTGCTGAACATTCCACTGAACTTCAAAATTTCAAAGACGTAATAGAAATATTAGCTAAATGCAAAATCAATTTTGGCAAACCAAACATAGAAACGGAAAGCTGGATTAAAGAGTTTGTAGTTGGTTATACAACATATTTCCATCAGGTAACATAAACTACTCTAGTTCTTAAAATGAAGCACATCTATTTTAGAATGAAAATAAAACATATCAGCATTTTCGGTGGCTCCTCACTGTCTTACATTCCAGTGTTTACGAACAAAATCTAACTCAATTAAAACAAAAACAATTGATGATGCGATATACCTTATAAACAGAAGCAAATGTTCCTCACTGAGTCCCTGTAAAGGGGTATAAATATGAGAATGTTTTTAGTTAGAGAAACTTTATTAAACTGTTAGATAATTTGCTAGTAGGTTTTCTGATGCTGCAAGTTTGTATTTTTATTTTTTTGTCTATAGCACTGTTGTTCTCCTCAAAACAATTCAATTGAAGCAGTTCTGATGTAGAAATATGAATGCTGTTCTTCTAATTGGTTGATATATATGTACAAAAAATGGACTATTTTTCTAAAATTAATTTTTCCTTTGGATGAAAAAAAAATAAAAGACCTAAAACAATTAAAATAAAGCATAAGTGAACCAGAAAGTACCATAGTAGGCTATGGACATAAAAGAAAATTGTGGTAGTCTTGGAACTGCTGAAATTTGTGGAAACAAAATAATGTATTAAAGTTTTATTTATGATATTTATTTTACAAAAATACACTAACATTTTTATTTCTTTTCTTTTCTAATTTAATCGTAATTATTAAATTATGTTTTATTTAATTATACTATTCATTTGTGAAATTATAGTTTAAATTATCAGTAAATGTTGATGTGATAGGCTTTTCATAGCTAAAATAAGAAATTTAAACATCTGGTTGAATGATTTCAATATCTTGCAAGTGTCTGCGTCAATTGTTGTATCATCTCTTGTACTACGATTGCAATGAGGATACTACTGTACTGTCTCATTACAAAGAGGATAAAATGCTTAATGTTTCCCTCACTTACAGTATGCAGCTACGATTTTTAGTTTTCAATCCATTTTAATTCACATGTTCAAAAACTCGTTATCATTTCATTTCTAGTGCTATCTTTTCCAGTTTCCGCCTCTCTATCTCGGTGTAGTGTCAATATAAAATTTTGAATTATAGTTCATTACTATAATTGAGAGAGGATGAAATGCTTAATATTTTCCTCACTAACAGCATGCAGCTACAATTTTTAGTTTTCGAGAGTTAATCTAAATGCAAAATGCATTGAGCGTTCCCTCCTGTCACAAAATCAATTTATTCACCTCTGATTTTTTTTTGTTTTGAGTTGTGAAACGTCGGTTTCACTTTAAAATGTTGAATATAAAATAAAAATGTGGACCTATAAAATGTTGAATATTTAATAATAAAAAACTAAACTGACCTGTGTACAGTATGAGTCAACTGAAACCTCAGTGTAGATGCCTCAGTGTGGCCACAAGTCCGTCTAACAGTCTTGTGCCTTTTTTTTTTTTTACATTTTAAGACAGCCTTTTTAAGATTGTTTAATTGATTATACATTTGTTCCTAGGCATTGCAGAATATTATTTCTTTAGTTATTTTAATAGTCTTTGATTAATCATTTTTATTATTTTAGGATGGTTATAAAAGTAAAGTGATAGAAACATCTATGCTATCAAATAGAAAAAATAAATTACAAATGCAATTAGATAAACTTTTAGAAATGTCTAAAAGTGAAGGTTACCAAAAAAACGCTCCTTTAAAAGTCAAGAAATCGCATGGTGATAAGGTGCTTTATTATTACTTAAATAATAAAATTTAATGAAGTATTGAAATTATTACATTTCTATTCTTGTAGAAATGCTGTAGATTTTTTTTTCAAATATTATATTGTGTTTCAGATATTGTCATTGAAGAAAGAAATTGAGAAATTAGACTTAAAGAAATAAGTTACCAATAATTTTTAGAAGTTCCTTAGAGGTTTGAATTGTGATGTGAAAAAAAACTTTGAAAAATTATTTAAGAATTTTTCATACTTCATCCTGTCTAATTCCCATTGCTTT